>NW_008752395.1:5042-68120 GCF_000715545.1 Opisthorchis viverrini
AGCAGATAGGAAAAGCGCGATGGACTTCTCAGATCCCCACAGTAAGTTTATGCTACTTTTGAACACTGCTTTTAAACCTGGAGTGAACCAATCTGTTGGGCTTCTTGCACCTATTAAATTTGCTCAAAAGCCTTACTGCTGGTGAACATCTGCCAGCCCAACTACGAATTTTGTCGTCTTTTTATCTGTGCAAAACAATCTAGATTGTCCAGAAGATGGTAAGTCTTGACAATGTTACGTTTTCACATATTGCACGTAAGAATTCCCGCTTATGGGAGTGAGTTTAAAAGTTCAAAAGCTGAACTGATTATTCCAAATAGGTTGCCATCTCAAATGCAAAGTACTAATTAAACAGACAAGAAAGGTCCATTTCGATCACGTTTCAGTAAGGCACTGAACAATACTTTGCAAAGAGATGTTACAGACAGTTTGGACAAACGCGCATCTCTCCTACACTTGATAAATACGATAACGGATAGTGGTAAATCTATTTATTGCACGATGTATGAAGCGGACGCTGACGTTTGTTCAGTTAGCCCTTGTAACACCAGCTGTTTAGAGAAATCAGGCAGCACACTCGAGAAAGGTGTATTCCAAGGATTACAAATAATATTCCGAATAGCCAACAGATAAACTACTGAATCCAGCTTGACTTTCATTCATTTGCTTACTCCACCGATATACTTTTGATCTCCATTTGTTTTGCTAATCTGTACCCGCCACTCACCTTGCCCAAAAACCGTTTCCGCATGACTAATGTGTATGTTCAGTTTCACATCACTCTCGTATTGAACAGTCGTCCTCGTGCCCTGGCGCAATTACTCATGTGAATCCACATCATAGGGGTGGAACCACTGGAATCGAGCTTAGCTCTTGTTAGAGCTCATCAGCAATTCATATCCAATGGCCATACCGGGGTTTGAACTCCGGATACCTGACATGCGGGGCGAACGTGTTACCACTATTACACCAGTGCACGATGGACGCATCCGAATTCTCACGTCTGAACGCGTGAACGTGTTCGCACTTGAGCATGTATGTGTGAATGTGCTTAGCTTACCCATGCGCGTTTGTGTCCCGTTTGTTGAGCCTGTCTTGAGTTGTTTTCACATGGGTTCCGTGTGATCACACTGCCAATCCGAATCACCAGACTGTTATCGGAATGGTAGACCGCAACCCACACTACTTTCCGCTTGCAGCTGTTGGGGTGCGGACGTTGACAGTGAACTGTGCCTGTCAACGACAGACTTGTGCACTTGTTGACAAGTGAGTACTGTTGAGGAACTGTGAGTGACGTTCTTTGGATATTCGGGATTGTTGAACCTACGCGTCAATAAAAATTCCCTATCAAGAACCCCGACACAAAGAAACTGGTGCGCAACCGACAAAAGCACAACTGTCCAATTTAGGAAGCAAGTCAGCTCACCATGTGTGACGTATGCGGGTTATACTCAATTGTTCGAATTATTGTAGATAGGAGTATATTTCCAATGTTCCGAAGTTCTTCAGAGGCAACATTCCGCATCCGTTGGCTGACATTAGGCAACGGCGAACGCATGCATTGATGCAATAGAGCCGACAGAAGGCTCTTGACTTCTAGTTAACACTGGTAAACATGGTTGTTCCGGTCGAAGTGTGATGAATTTCACATTAGCACACAACGCCTGCAAATAAAGTGGACTATCGGTTTCACCGGCAGACTTCTGACTGGTGCCAGATCTGTAGTGGCCAACTCAGTACGTACCCCTAGCGTGCAACATTTGTTGTGGGCAAAAATGTTTTCAGCAACACATTCCACACCTCTTCTGGTAATCAACAAAGAAAAAATTATAAGGGATATTCTCCCTAAATGTGAAGTGTTCTGGTCAATCAGTATTGTATTTCGGATTTTAACCACCTGATTCATTCGCGATTATCTGGTGGGTTACCATGTCCTTTCAACAGCCTTGCAGAGCCGCGTAGGACCAGTAAAACAAATTAGAAAACCGCAACTTTTAGTTGATTCTTTATGATCCGTCCATGCTGACGGCAACCGTGGAATTACCCAGGCAATCTTGATGCAGCTATCGTTCCACAAAAACAAATAATTTTCCGTTTTATGTGACGAGGAAAATTACATCTCCGTTACATTAGCTCTCTATGTACAGGTTGAATGAGTGAGTCAATGAGTGGGTTGAGTACGTCATTTTCGACGATAGTGATCCTTTGGTGTGCGAAGATCCTGTAGCTCGTGAACTCAACAGCGTGGTCATTTGGCGAGACACCACTAACCTGTGTGTATGTGCTCCGTGTTGGATGAAGAAACTCTTCAACAGACAACGCCTGTAGTGCATGCAGTATAAAGTGAGTCTTAAAGACCTGGACAACAGATGACCTACACAAAATGTTTTTAAACTTAAGGTTTCATCCCGCAAATTAGACCAGTCTGGGCCTGAAAGCCGAGAAGCACTGTACATCTGTTTCTTCACTGCTTACAATAGTTAACAATGCACATCTCAAAAGTTCCAGAGGAGATTTGGACCCACTAACTCCAAACTAGTATTGAGAACTATGACTTTTGGATACGAGTAGACAACAGCTGGCTTTTGAAGCAAAGCACAAAAGATTGTGGAATTACGATTTGTCAACAGTTATAATGTGTTGCCAAAAGCCTATACGGCAGTGGTGTTAGCCCGATAAAAAGCACTCCAAAACGACCCGATGGGTAATAAACCGGAGCCTCACCTCAACATATAGTAAAGTTGATCAAGTACCAATTCTTAGGAGGCTATCTTATACAATTCCGACTCCTGTGTAGCAGACCATGGTCTTCCGCTATTATGTCCCATACCTCTTTTCTTCCGGGGGCTTCTAGATCAACTCCCCTTAATGGCCGCAGACAAAATCAATTATTTTAAACCAGCGAACAGATACGGCTCATCCTGCTAATTATTCTGCTCAGCTTCGCAACAGTCAACACTAGTTTACTCAGATCAATCCACATTTCGAATCTCCATTTGATAATCGTATTTTGCTAGTGTTTCCCGAATTCCACTAAGTTGTCAGAAGAGAGACGCAAGAAGACTATCTCGTATATCGTTACGAATGCTATAACTGGTAGCATGAATCAACATGTTACGTTGCTGGACATGAAAAAGACAACAAAGTACATTGAAAGAAACCTGTAAACGAACCAACAGACACCGAATATTAAATTCACTAGTTTTTCAGTACAACATACTACTCCTGAGGTTGCTGAAGACCATCCGACACCCCTGAAAGTTTCATCTTATCAGCTGGGTGTGTTCTCCAAGATCAATCAGCTTTAAGCTATAACTGAACGTAAAACTGTGCACAACTGGTGAAATAAACTCATGCAAAATACACTGGTTTTGAAGGCGGACTCAACATATCGCTTGTTTATTCTACCAAAACACAGGACAAGTGAACATTACATATGAGAAGTAATCGATCAATCAAGTGACCACGTGGCGTGAATCCATTGAACGATGATTGATGGCGGATGTTGAGGGAGTGTGATCTAATAACACTGATGATCAGTCGCTTGTGGTCAAGCATTTTGTTTTCAAAGCAATGGCCGGGAGGTAGCGGGTTCGAAGCCTCCAGAAATTTTGTGCATTACTGATGATTCCCAATGCGACAGAGCAGTTTTAAAGTGTCTCTCGGCTATCCACCCGCAGGACGATATCCTCCTAAATATACCTGCCTCACCTTTATATGTGCCATCTCATGACTTTAGAAATAGCCTACAACGTCCAAATTTTTCGATCTAGCTTCTTACTGGCCTCCAAAATGTTATAGAGTTTCAGCGACAAATGATTTCCTAGATGAACAGGATATATGAACAGGCTTTTGCTACTGATTGCGAGTTTCAAAAGTTTTTAAGTACCGATGGAAAGTTCATCTCCATCTTGTTGTGCTTCGTCCATAGAATCTATTTCTTATTAAATCAGCAGTACATTCGCTTAAAACTGGTGTTTTAAATCCCAACGCACAATTGGATGACCCGTTATCTGTTGGACGTAATTGGATCGAAAAATATCAGTGATGCCAATAAATCTTTCTTACCCTCTGGTTTTTGACAGTGTCACATATGTATTAGGGAGAGATGTTGTCCGGTGACTTCTGGTCTACTACCAAAGGCACTGCTTAGGATAACACAGAAGAAATGCAAACACAATGAATGTGAGCAAATAACGGTCGGATAGAATAATGCGTCAAACCGTGTTGATTCATACCTTTCAAAATCTAAGTGAACTGAAAACTCTCGTTTTAGTTCTTCGAGAGCGACATCAATTTGTTGGTAGTTGGTGGGTTTTCGATTGTGGAGTGGTAATTTAAAGCCAGAGATTTTAAAAGTAAATTTTAGAGGAAGTTCATAAATGGTTTTTCAGGGTATGCAAATATATAAAGCAGTTGTTTGTTAGGGAATTGCATTTTAACAGACTGGTTGAAATTTCGCACAGTACTTGATAGCCCCTAATGTGTTTGACCTGTGTAATCTACTGCCTTCAAGGCTACCTTCATAACGCGCAGCATCTGCCGTTTGATAACGACGTACGGCCACTGTGCCATTGACTTGCGGATTAGCAAATATAAACACCCTTAAGTGCTTTCATCGATATGTCTCTAACCGTACTGAAGCCTTTCTGTGTTCACTACACACAGTCAGCTAAGGAAGGCACGGATTGTAAGGGAACCCATTATTGTTCGCAGTGCAATAAAACGCATTCTTCTTTCAAAATGAGACAAAGAACTATCATATATTTAGTCTAGGAAAATTGATGTTATTTTAATCAGAACAAAAACTATTTTTGGACCCTGTCGTTTGGCGCGCTGAGTGGTCATTATTCGCAAGGCGATCATACTTTGGATAACCAGCCAATTCAAAACTTTTTCACTTACTTTGAACGGACTTATTACATGAACACAGTAGCATTCTTGTCTCCTTTTGTTTTAATGTTCAGTAAAATTGATCGATTTGATTTGAACCACGGCGAGCTTCCAACTTTTCTTCTATAATACCAGTCCACAGGCCTGTTGCAGAAAAACTGTGTGAGTTGCCCGGTACTTTCTTGAAATGCTCACTTCGTATCCTGTCCAACCCCATTTACCATGGCTTTCACCATTTTACCAGTATTTGCGGAGGTTTATATTCGTATGCCGCGTTCCATTTTGACCTATCCCATGGCGCTATGACTGGTGCGTTAATTTTTCGGTGGGATAGAGCGCATAATTTTTGCACCAACTATCCTTGGAATTTCAGCTCGCTCTAGGCATTCCACTTACAAATTGTGCCCCATTTTTATCCATAAGTTTAGGTGACCGCAGGTGAGGACGATACAACTTATTAGATCAGAGACATATGAGCTGTCGGCTAGGTAAGAACAAAGTTGGTTAGGTGCACACAGGGAAGAGAGTGGGGACATTTACCGATACGTCTGTAAACTTAGCTCATTTCCCTGTTAGTATTATCATCGTTGTTATTTTACCATTATTCTATCATATTATATATGGTGTATAATATAACATTATTATAATTATGCTACTGTTATTATCTCATCTAACCATGAAGTCCGAATTTCAGACAGAAGGTGATTTTATACTGAATAAACAGTTAGCTTCTGATCGATGTAGAAGACCTTTACAAGACCTTTACAAAGTCGAAACAAAATTGTCCCACATAACGCACATTATCTAAGCCGCGCATTTAGTAAGTACTTGCTCGATCGCTTCTGTGGAGGTCTCACTTTTTTCGACTGATTCCTTTATGACTGACGCCAAATTCACTGAGGACTTGGTACCATTTATACAATCTCGTAAATTCGGAAGAGAATTGGGCTTCTCAATTACCGCCTTAAACGGAAGGACGGGATCTCTTTTATTCTGCACTATCGCTTCCTCCGGAGTAGCTGAGGAGACTTACACTTTTTGCAGTTGCACGATGCTAACTTCGTAGAACTGCCCGTCCAAAACTGACCCGAAATCAGTACGTGTTTTGGACCTAGTGACCGTTGCTGGCATTACTTACCACGTGCACGTCACTCAATCAGGGAACCATTGTACGCAGGGGAACTCGTTTGAACAAATCAACTTGAGTTTCATGTTACGACGGCATACTTAAATGGCCCTAAGCCTATGAAATAAGATTGTTCGGTCTTGGCAGTGAGGCAGAAGTGGCCCCTTGTAGACTACCAGGCGCATTTCAGTAGTTCGGCTTAAGTAATTCATGACATAATTCGACATTCTGCAAACTATTCTCACTACCATTCTTGAGTTGGCTGTTCAGAAGGCAGTAGAATGACGAATTACGCATTTCAGTAGTTCGGCTTAAGTAATTCATGACATAATTTGACATTCTGCAAACTATTCTCACTACCATTCTTAAGTTGGCTGTTCAGAAGGCAGTAGAAGTGACGAATTACATAGCAGATCTTACCATCGTCGTTAGATGTATTTTAGTCACAAATTCGGATCAGTCTTAAAAGCTGCGGTATGTACAGTATCTGGCCGAAGCTGCGAGACAATAATGAGGAGAATGAAACACGAATTGGAGTTTTCGGTGCATTGGTTTTTACTCTCTTGTCCCGCATACTTTTCAGAGAATCTCATTAACCGAACACTAACACTGCGACCAAAGAGTCGTGAGGGTACGCCCTGTGTGACAATAATTAAAGTTTTCAAAACATTTGTTGTATAAAAAGGTCAGATTGCCACAACTACACCAGATCAAACCTGGGAATTCAAATGACCTCATATTACCCATTATGGTTCAAAATAAAATTCGGGCACCCGTCAAAGCAACCCGTCACTGGGAAGATGCAACGACCAGGACACAGATTAGAAAATGTGGAAATGAAAATGAGCAATACACGAGCGCCAAAGAAGCCTAATGATTTGTAAATTTTCGCTGCCTTGAGGAATTTTCGCTTGATTTGAGGAAATCCATTCGCCAAAATTTTGAAATCGCCACTTCCAAAATGACTATGAAAACACAAAAGAGGCTGACCGAATTCCGACATTCTGTCGATATCCCCTTCGGGAAACAAATTTCGATTTTATTAGGTTACTCACTTTTTCCAATATACCATTATTGCCTTATTGACCACGATTTCGTCAAGTGTCCTTGTCAGATCGCTAAACCCGTTATGTCTAACTTGAAATTGGATGTTCCAACTGCTCCAAGATGTTCATTGTGGACGGGGCAGAGTACCGTGTCATCTGATTTTCGATTGTTTTGCACTAGTGATGAGATACAGAGAGAATAAAGAGGAGAATGATTCCCCGGACATGTTTCGCGAAAGCTCAATACAATATTTTTGACAGAGCACAAATCTACTCCCCCACAAACTATGTTACATTAATGTCGATAGCAAGGCACACTACAAGATCGCGCAATTTAAACTAGCATGAGTCCCGTAGTTCTGAAAAGCCCAACACTTCAAAGTGGGATAATCGGCATGGATTACACTCGTGTTGTTTGTCAG
The DNA here is from genome assembly GCF_000715545.1 of Opisthorchis viverrini. Taxonomy (NCBI): domain Eukaryota; kingdom Metazoa; phylum Platyhelminthes; class Trematoda; order Opisthorchiida; family Opisthorchiidae; genus Opisthorchis; species Opisthorchis viverrini. Next base: position 12,530 of record NW_008752395.1, read on the forward strand.
CTTAGCTACACGTACGTGACACTCAAACTAAAAGACCTGTCCATCATCTGACCTTCTCTAATCGCATGCCAAAATGTGACAGAACCATCTAGCTATCAACCCACAACCTGAAGCCTAACCTTATTTATCACAATAGATTTTCCAGTCATGGGTAGTTCACTCGGTTGCAGAATGATTTGCACGTCTTTATATTCCATGAGTTGTCATTGTTCTGAGAGATCTCATATTATTAGAAATAAAAAAGTTTCGCATCTCCATTTATCTGAGGGTTGTTTTCACATTCGCTTTATGTTGTAATCAGCTGTCATAGCCTCGGAAGATTCGCTGTCGCCGCGACTCACCCTTGCTTTCCCAGTTTTAGGCTTTTTAGTTTCTTCAAAATTTTTCAACCATCAGTTTCTTGTGATTGGTTAATCGGCCTCGTCCTTGACGAGCTGATAGTGATCCGTTGGAGGAATCTGATGCGTAAAGTTTATCAGCTGTTATGTAAAACGAATAAAAATAGGACTTCGCCACATATGTCACCCTTTATTTTCGATTTACTTTGCCTCTGTTGATATTTGTGCTTTCTCGCCGCGCCGACCAATTCCTTTATCTTTTAGTATGAAACCGCGGGTTTTAATAAGGTGTACTTCTCGCCCTCTCTGCGCCGATTTCCGTGTAGAATACTTGTCCCTCTCAATGGCCGTGGCTTTAAATGTATCCGCTGGATAAGAATTAGGGGATTGGTGTGCCGCCCTAATCCCTTGTGTTTCTTAAAATTCACTGGCCACTATAGCTATATTCCTGCCGTGCAAGATGATGAGCGAGTTGAGAAAGTTGGATGTTATACTGTGGCAAAAAATCAATTGCTTTTCAAGTTTCTTTTCACTTAAAACACTGAATTTACCCCACTCTTTTTGCGGTGCTCTATTCTAGACGAAATTGACTTTGACCCATGCGACAAAATAGGCTTCCAATTGCGACCGCCTTCTCAATGATATTTTTATGAGGAAAGGCACTACAAAGATATCCATCCAAAGCACATTAAAAAGGCATTTCTGACTTGTCGAGTTCTAATATGCTTTATTATTGCAGCCGAAGCTCACATGAAGGCTCCCGAGGAATGTAATTACATTCTTGACGATGTCACAGGGACCATTAAATCACCAAACTTTCCGGTTGAATATCCACACCATACAAACTGCTCTTGGAGAATTAAAGCCCCTCAAAACTGCACTGTCAAGCTGAATTTTTCACATTTTTCAGTGAGTTAAACTATGGTCATTTTTCGTGTACTTCTTCATTGTTCTTTGAGAGTGGACCATGAGAAAGACGATCTTTTTGCCGATTTAAAACAGGCAGAATCTCACTATCATTCTTTCCACTTTCTATTCGCTTTATGTAATTGGGAAAATCAGTCATGCAGCCGCAAAACAGTTTTCACATTTTTAGTTTCAGATGGGATTGTTTGATGACAAAGTTGCCATTTTTTAAAACTTCGATGCTGCATGACCTCATATCACTTCAATAGCCCGCACGTAGGTCTAAATCTTCAATCACTATGATTTTGTAATCCAGCCTTAGTCTTGCAGTGTGCATTACTATCAGTGGCTTGTACGGGGCACCATACTCAGCTTCGCACAATCCTCTAATGTTTTGGCTACCGCAAGCAGGCTTCATAGACCGGTACATCCGTTTCGGATGCCAACTAACAATGTGTTTGAAGCAATTCATCGAGTTTCATTCCCTCAGTCTCTTTGTTTCATGCCATTGTAATACTTACCGCACAAAATTCACCTGTAGACTAACCTGTATGCAAAGATAAGTTATTTTTTAACGTTGGCTGGTAGGAATTTCATCAAGTACTAGTAAATTCTATGTAAAATATTAGAACTGATCATCTTGGGTGAGTAGTTTCAAATGACTTTCAGGTTACAGCAGCAGGGCCAAGAGGAGACTACATGATCTTACCTCTTACGGGGTTTATATTCATGTTAGTCAGATAGATGTAAACAGACAGCATCCCCTGACCTTGGAGTTGAACTCTCTAGTCACGTGTTTTTCAGCATGGCCAACCCGCATTTGTTTTTGCACACCGAAGCACATATACTACTGTTTTAGGACGTTCGGTAGTCACTTTTTCTTAGGTCTCCTCATAACTTTTAAAGTGTGTTCTATGTCCTAATTAATGACGCATACATTCAACATTTTAGGGCAGACTCCAACATACACTGACATTTCCTTAGACAGTGCGAGTGTGTAGCTTGAGTTTGTTGGCTTCAGTGCTAGTTAGTCCACTGGTGCCCTTAATTTAGATGCGGCAGCAATACGCAAGACTAATGTAGCATACACGGTAACTTCAAGTTCTCGGTGCAGGTCGACAAGTCACTCTTTGTATGGTGTTCTCATTTCGTAATGCGGCCCTGGTTGAAAGCTGGATAGGGTCAACTGGATAAAGGAAGCTGTAAACTGTAAATGTGTTTTGTGATAGCACTCATTGCTTGGTTGGATGAAAACGAGTACTTCTTGCTTAAACTATACACAACAGTCCTGTATCACCATCACATTTTCAGGTTCACTTGACTAGTGAAGCTCGCAAGAAGGTTTATTAGGCGTTGTTTACCGTTATTCTTATTTCAGCTTGAATACAGACACGACAACCTGACCATTTATGATGGTTACGACAATTCTTCTAGCTCAGTTAAATTTAGCGGCTGGTATCTTCCAGACCCGTTCTATTCAACCGGACGGCACCTCTACATTGAGCTGAATGCGGACGGTGATGTTCAGTGGTCAGGTTTTCTTGCCACATACGTATCGGGTAAGTTGCTAAAGCCGCTGATACTTACATATTCTGCACCACATACTGTACGATATTTTGCTACATCAGATCCGTTGTGTAAATACAGCTGTACTGTGTACGAACGAGAGAGATACTGGCTGTCAGACTCGTTCAAATGTCGGTCGGAAGATGTTAGTATAGAGTTGGTAGTTTCTGAAATTACTTGAGGTGGTTACCTTCCGGGTTAATACGTGTACGTGTAGTACATTTGCAAATATGGCATAGCTGTTTGATGATGGCTGAAAAAGTTGCAAAATTTTGCCCACTGTACCCATATGTCGGATAGCAATATCTTACTCCACTCTGACAATCTCATGTTTCTGATTGTTCTTATTTCTAACCGTGAGTTTATTGCTTCAATGGACCAGCATACATTCGCTGATGTGATTGAGTTTGACAGTAAGCTGGTCATGTTCTCACTGCCAAACGAAAATTTCCGAACTGCTTGTAACCTCAAGCTGGTCTATTGTTTCCCAGAGTTGTTCATGACCTAAACAAATTCAAGCGACTTATTTTATGCGTGAAACTGCCAGTAGACCTGGGTATTTGTGATCATTAGAAACGATGTTGCCAAACTTTCTTACTATTTTCTTCCCCACACACAATGACATAGTTTGTCCGAAAAATGGTAAGTCAAGAAATGTCGATTCATCAGTTGGCTTACGTAAAACTTTTTCCATAAAATAAAAGAGCAACGTTGATATATAAAGAGGGTTTGGTGCTTTAAGTAAAGGTTGTCCTCGAGGAATTGTGTAGTCTTTCCTTATTATGACTAATGGTTGCCATCATTCTATTCAGTTTCTCTGGCATTTCATCGGAGCCATTGTATGATAATCTTTTGCTCTGGTTCAATGTCTTGCATAGTTCATGGTATATACACACAGATCCAACGAAACACAGCTTGTGGCTAAATATTTTATCGCTCATCCAGTTGTGATGATGTGTTTCGTTGAGCACCTGATTAATTCGCTGTTTTGATCACCTCTGCCCTTCGTATTATCTTTGTTAAGGCTGTTGTAGAGAGTTGAGTTTCCTGTTGATACAGTAAAACGAAATTAATTAATCTTGTGTCGAGTAAACTCACTGGCATCGTCTTCTTGTTATGGCTTAAACTGATATGTGTTTCAGTTGAAGTGACCGCCTTGAACGGAAATCCAGTTCATTCTATCGTGTTTCTCGTGTTCCCGGTAACAGTATAGTATAACTCCTTTCTTCATTGTATTTTGGCTTTTTTTGGATTTGGATGTGTCGTTTCCAGCGCACCAGTAACTTTCTTTTGTTGTAGGAGTGGTCTCAAGGAAGCAAACTGTCATTTTTCCAATTTCTTGTTGTATCGAATTAGGAACCAAATTGTGTCTCCTGAAAGATAGTATAGTCCAATATGTCATCGGTTTGTGTTCCCTTGCTCGAGACTTACATCTGTACCAATCTGCTCCAGAATCGTAAGATGAGAAAATTCATCCTACATGAATGTTTAACAGTGGCATTCAAGTTCCGAATATTATCTTTTCTCCTACTAACAGAATCCGGCGGAACATTGTCAGGGGAATGCAGCCACGTTCTCGACAATGATACTGGCATCATCAAGTCACCAAACTTCCCATTGGACTATCCAGATGGTGTGCTCTGCTCCTGGAAAATTACCGTTTATGAGGGTTGCCGAATCAAGCTAAAATTTTTGCACTTTGCGGTGAGTTGAACCATACAGTACCTTCACTCCTCATTGTTCTCCTTTGTGGGTAAAATACTACAAATGGCGATCTGTCGAGCAATCATCGCGAAACATAATTTTGTTTCCTTTCTCCCAATTTTATTCCTGTTTTCTAGTTTATTGCCCGACGAAAACATCAACGCTTTTTTATGTCAAACAGGGCATCGGCTGAAAACTTAGTTACCATCCTAGGATATCCGATGCTGTTTTAAATGAGCTAACTAGCCCATGATTTTTATCCTGTGGTCACCAGAACTCATTAGTGGTTAGTTAGGTCATACTTATTAAGACCCGTAATGCCAGCGGCATATTTAGAGTTCTGACAAGCAATCGCTTCTAGTATGACCAACTTAAGAGTAGAAACGATATCCGGTTTGTAATTTGTGAAAACAGCACTCAACCTGCCCACAGCTGAGACCGTTGAGAGTACACTCCTCAAGTACGAAGATAGAGACAAAACCTGCTAATACGTTCTTTTATGATCTATGATTGGTCTAGTTTTCTCAAATACTACTCTCCCTCTATGTATGTATACTTCCTCTCTCTCTCGATATATAAATATATAGTCCTGTTTTTTCCCAAATTCCTAAACCGAACGCATCACATATATTTATCGAAGCGCACGCTTAGCTATCTACAAGTTTTTCCAATCTGTGCGACTGTGTTTACTGATAAAGCTGGTTCGGGTATGTTGTAAAAAGGGGCCGTCCCTGGTTTGTGCTGTCCATTTGAAATTTGGCCCATATGATGAAGCTTGATAGGGTGCTTTACACAGTTTCAGAGGTAGGCTGTCGTCAGGAGATTTGCGAAACGCATTAAAATTTCCACATCCGGATATGAATTTTGCGACTTCTCATTTTTTTAGTTTGCACTATCATTATGTTTAAATTACTGTCCGCTTGAAGGTGCTGCTTACCCACTGCGTATCTCGTTATTCTGACTCCAGTTGGAATCCGGATATGATGGTCTAATCATTTACGATGGTTACAACACATCCTCCAGTTCCGTTACTCTTAGTGGCTGGCATCTCCCTGATGCATATCAGTCAACAGGATCGTCTCTGTTTATAAAGATGAAGACGGACGAAGACATCCCAAAATCAGGATTTCTTGCTACGTATACATCAGGTAAACAGATGGAAAATTGAAATGTCTATCAAACATTGATGCTTTTCGTGCATGAAGTAGTTTCCAATAAAATAATGCGACTGGTCAGCTAGATTACTTGTGTCATAATTTCTGCTACCACTGGACATGACCAGTATGACGTCGGTTGACATTATCAGACTGTTTGTCTTGAAATTACTTGGTATATTACAAAATAGTCGTATTTGACATTAAAGCTTGGATCATCCCATACACCATAATAACTTGTGTGTTGATACCAAACTTACAATGGAGAACAGACAAGCGTTCTCCTCAGTCCTCCTGATACATCCGACCAGCAATGGCAGGGCAAAAACGAGAGGTCACGAGGAAGAAACTCAATCAAAGAAGACTTTGTTTTTAGTGTCTGAAGAAACAAAATGCGCCAAGCAAACGATTTTGGCCAGTTTTTCTTCAGAATCCGCTTCATTGAGGGATTGTGTGGAACAATTAATCAGTAACCTCCATTCTATGAACCATCTGTTGCTCAGAAATTCTTTGGAGCCAATATTACGGTCAACACAGAAGCAAGGCAACATGGTACAGCGATGGTACTACCCCCACAGAAAAGATACACTTGAGATTATTAGACGCATTCCGAAATGGTTAAACAAGCCAAAAAATGAACACGCTAGGAAAATATGCTGACTAATACTGAAAACTTTAAATCACTTAAAAAACTTGGTATTTACAAATAAGGATGAAAGGGAAAGGGCCTTGATACATGAAACAGCTTAGGGATGTTGGATAAATTAGGTTATGATTCAGCAGTTACCATTCATTCACGGCTATCTGGTCGCCGAGTGAATTTCCTGCAACATTACAGTCATAAGGAACGCTACTTTAATCCAGTCCGCACCAAAATTAAACCGGCCGGATGGTGCAGGCATACCGCGGTTGGTTCGCAATTTCGCGAACAAGTCATCACTAGAAGGATGAACGGATGCCATCAGTTTCAGCCAAAGCGATCTTCCCGAAGGACGTAAACCACCGGGGATATCGGCAAGAAAACGCAGAAGTTCAACACACAGAATCAGGAGTTCTATTGTCAAGATGCATCGTGATACCATCTGCGACTGCAGTTTAGCGGGTGAAGACCAATGGGAACTCTCAAAACAGTAGTTGCACACTGCAATCAGATGTTCCACGGTACTTCAAAACCAGGAAACAAACTCGGCAGAAATACAAGACTTACTGTCTTCCTGTTTGACTTGCAACAAACGGCTGAACTAGCACTTCGTTTTCCCTTTACAATGCAACCTGTCCACAAGGCCTCTTGTCGTGAAGCACCTGACAAAGAGTAGTTTACCGTCTTATCTTTTTGACATATAACTGCCACTAACCACTTGTGTTCACTGTACAGAACCTCCATGCAACGCTTGATTATCCATTACTGAAACAGGCACTTTAAACTCATTGTCAAGTCTGATTTACAACTGCGCCCACCCGTGTCTTTCTTATTCCGTTGTTTTCGGATTTCTCAAGTTTTGTTTTGCAAGGAACGCAATGTAAATAAGATGCCATTCATGAAGAAACCCTATTCTTAAGCTTGTCAAAAAATCCTTCAAACTGTCCCCAGTGTGTTAGTGATTGTGCTCGGCAAAAATGTTATTCGCTTGATAAGAACTTTTAAGAAATCTAAACAGTTTTGGCTAACTTGCTTTCTGATTTATCCGAACGATCTGGTTTTACCAAGTCCTTTACTCTTACTTTCTATCTCTTCACAAGGAGATAGGGCAGAAAGGACACCCAAAATATAATACAAAGCCGGTTTACCTGTTGAATTGGAATTATTTTGCAATCGGTGAAGTTCTGGCTCACTGAGTGGCCCTTTAAGCAAGCGCTTAGAAATCTCAAGTTAAAATTCACGTTCTCTTTGACTGTCTCCAAAGTACCATGTGGTTATTCACATTTTAAATGTCTACAATTTCACGCCTGCCTACTCTTCGTTAACCATGCAGGAAATCTGAAATCAAGAGCAACGAAGCTCTAAGTCAGCACAAACCTAAGAGTGAAAGTGCCACATAAGCCCAACTAGCACAGGGTTGGAATGTTCACGTCCGTGTTACGCAGTATTATATTTATTTGTCTTGCTGTATGGCAAATGAAATCTTATTATGGTATATTATATCAAACTACGTGGTGTTGTGTTAGGCAGTGATAGTTATTACTCCATTACATCGTACGATATAATATTGGACAAAATCATTATATTACGTTATATTATAGTATACTATATTGTATTGTGTTATATTATATCATGTTGTATTATACTACATTACGCAATAACGCCATGTCATACTTTATTGTCAGTGCCAACAAAGCACTCCATAGTTGCCTTCATCAGACTCACTTCAGTGAAAAACCTCACTCAATTTCACGACGCGAGCCAATCTGAAAAATATACCACACAAGTTTAAGTTATTGTAAGACATGACCGTTGTGACCATTTCTGAGGTTATTGTTAGCCTCTACCGTATTTCTACATCTACAACAATACAGATTGTCCGGGAGCTGGTGAGTCTATGAAAATTTTCGCTCGCTTGTCTGCTGCCGGTAAGGCTTTTTGTGCGCTAGATGGCGTGAAACAATAGACTAGAAACACAACTGTTTCTACAAAATCGTATGTTTTCGAACTGACTGTCTCCGAAAATCAGTGGAAAACTCTCGTATTATGGGAAATGGTACAATACCAACTTCAGCAAAGTCACATGGAGGAAATTTCCTCGACTAACTTAATGCACGGTAGTTTGGTCGGACACGAGGTTGTCCACCGTGTGGTGCACTCAACGAGCCCTGAAGCCATCTCCAAATCATGCGCGTACAACGCATTCGTGAGACAAAATCCCTCATGAAAAGATAACATGCTGGAAGTCATTCACAACTAATACATATAAACGATAGGCGCTATGCCAAGTATCCGAAAGATAGCACTAAATTTGCACTCAGTTGAATGAAAAAGACAGAAGCCAGGGTCTTCATCCATATGTTAACACCCAGGAGATAGCAGAAGTTTATCATAGGCGGAAGGAAATGGTCGCTTACTGAAGAAATTAAAATGACGGGCAAGTAACACCTGGCAATAGCACTCATCTGCTGTTATTGTTATGTTTTCTTTTTTCGACATTCTCGTCAGAGCCGAGGTGCTTTGTGGTCTTCCTAACGAATTTTCTGTTCGAATAATCAAATGCCATTACAGCCATGTTCGTAGCGAGTGACGGAAACGCGGGAACTGCTCCCACATGTAGACCCCGAGAAGTACAAAACTGGTCGTAGGCTATCAAGTGTTTTCATTAACTTTATAGGTAATGCGTTTCGTCTCTAGAACAAGACTGGTCTCTTTCAGACTCAGCTCCTTGCATGCCTGGTACGATATGCAGCTCGAAACCCTCGGTGGGGAAAGGTAGGTTATGGTGGTCGCTGGCTTGTTCGCTGAGCTGGGCAATTTGATTGCAGACGTTTCATCACCAATCGAGGTGACATCATCAGTGCGTTATTTGGGAGCGCAGTAGTGCGCAGCGGTGGGTTGATGGTGGCACAACCACTAGCACAATCACCAAAAACTGCCCAGCTCAGCGAACAATCCAACGACCACCATCTACGCTACCTGAGCTACCGACATTTTCCCCTATAGAAAAGGCAGTTTAATCGAGTTGTTGTGAATACCACTGGTTCAAATGGTATTGTGTTGCTTTTCGAGATAGCGACAACTGGGCTGGCAACTCGACTGGGCAGAGGAAACTCAACCTTATAACACGGAACATCTGTTATCTATTAGAACGTGTGCCGGAACCAGCATCCTGAAAGAAGTCCACATTAATTATTCGTATTTTCTTCAGGGCTGTGACACCGATTTCTTATCTGCTCAGTTCCACTGCAAGTAGGGCGGTGTCATTGCAGGAATGTCGGTCTAGCTACCACCTCCATCGAGCAGAGCCTGGCCGTTACTGTAGCCTTTTGTAGACGATTTCCTGAGAAAACAGTGATTGCTTCCTATTTGACTGTAATGCCCTAATCCCTAAATGCCCAGCACGGAGGAAAAGATACAACTGCTAGGCATCAAGAGGATATGCTTTGGACTGGCCAGATGCAGCATTAGATCTCTCGTGGGTTGGCCTGGTAGTAGTAATTTTTACATCGCAGTTGCTTGACTCCACTTCAGCTACGGTCGGTCACACACAACCTGAGAACCGCCGTTCATCAGCCCCTTTCTCCAGCAGAATGCCGGCGGTGCGTGCTCACTGACTAGCGGACATGACCTTCATTTGCTTCAACAATTTAGCTGACGTTCATCCAGTTACACCGGTATAACAGCCATTTAAGCAAGACTATGCGAACATTAATGTGGGATTAATCCGTTTCATACACCCTCTTTGGCTATACAGCATGTAAAACAGCATAATATCCATAATACAAGGCAGCTTATCACATATACAATATTCTGAATCGACGTGACCTATCAATAAAATTAAGGTGGGCTCTGAGTGACCCATATGGATTCCTGAACACAAAGGATAGACTTAGCATGACTTCAATCTCTGTGGTGGCCCACTTTATGTTAAGACCGGGATCAATGAGTTGAGTTCCGTAAAGATTGGATGCCTAGCAACCGACTTTTTAACGCTGGATCCGAGTAGACTTGGGTGAGGATTAATTGACATAGTACGGCGTTTTTTGAACACGTGTTCCTTTGTTCGTGTCGCAAGTACCTGCCAATTCTACCAATCATTGCCTCACCGTCTACTCGGATGCTCCAGCTTAGGCTGCAACTCGGATAGCACACATGTTCGGCTGGACGTTATGTTCACCTGATGGCAGAGATCCATCTGCCCCCAGATGCATTGAACGAGCCAGATTGGCAACCTGATGACACACGTCATCATATAGTTTTAGAACAGCTTTTCTTGTTGCCATGATAAGTATTATGGGCCATGTCAGCAACCTGTACTGTAAATAGCGAAGCGGTGAGGCTGGGTGGCCTGTACAGTACAGGACGAGTGTGCGCTTTTATGTATCATTGATCTGAACCATCCCGGCTGTGCTCGGCCCCCCAATAAGCACTAGCTCAGATTAGACAGTTTCCCGTGTTTTTGTGACCGAACTGATTTTATTACCCGATCTATCGTGATAAAAGCGCCAACAATGCAACAATAAATGCCGGCAGTGCTGCAACTGAAGGCCAGTTAATTACTCCACTAGTAATGACCTGCGAGATGTAACTAGTCAGACAACTCTATTGGCATTATTCTGCAACCGTTTGCAACTTGCACCAAAACCGTCCAGCGTCATTTCGATCACTGAACTACGAAAAGATTCGTCTGGCTTACAGGATGACTTTTGACTAAATGAGTAGAGTGACTACATTATCCCTAATATTATGCTGTAAGTGAACAGGTTTCATAACTTCGCCCTCGACGGCGTAAACATTTAAGGGTGCGTTCGTTGGCTAAGCGCGCGAACTGATATTAAATTTAGTAGCTCTGGTGAAAAGTGTATTTTCCCCCAGATGTCGAAATTTCAGGCCGCCAGTCGTATTCATGCGTCAGGGACCTATGGTTGTTAATCCCTCTCTAGTTGACGAAACTTTCTTAGGGCGTGCGCCAAGCTAGGTTTAGCTCTCGTGTTGTCGGCCGGCTTCGCACGTCAGCGCATTGCATTATGTAGCCCATTTTCGATTGATAAAGTGCGCGCTGCTGGCCTTGTACTCGTAATAAGTGTGTTTGTGACTCAGCGTCACCGTAAACCTGACTATCTGGGTTTGAAGACTGTCTAGGGACTCGATGTGCTTCCGAGGTTTGTGGTATTGCGTCAACCCAAGCCGAAAGCCGTCAATTCGGGAGTCAGTTAAAACACGGCCCGTTCATCTGAGCCTTGTAATTGAGTGGCGCTACATTTTGATCCCACTGCATATCAACCAATCATGGATGAGGGGTTTAGTCTTGGTCTACTAACCCGGAGGCTGGAACAACTTAGACAGCTTGACAGTGCTTCTCTGCTTTTCTCCATGGAATGACTCCACGTACGGATGAAAACTTCACTAAAAATTCCCAAGCCTTCTCATACTATCGAGAAATTGCTTTCGTTACTCAGGTTCGGTTGAATTCTTCAAGTAGTCGCGCTAGTCCAAAAATGACTGACTCGTAATCTAAGTGACGCGAACGGTATAATATTTCGAAATAGAATCAAACTAGTGTTTACGCTATTTTTCAGGAAAACTTGTTGTACAGAGGGTATCTTCAGGACCAATGAGATTGGCATTCAGACCATACATATTCCTTCTCAGTCAGCAAATCATTGGGCTAACAGTGGCCGACAGTGCAGGGAATGAATAGTGTTCGGTTTTCTTGGATGAGTAAAATTGGAAGTTGTTAAGATGGCATGCAATAAAGGGTTAGCAAATCCCATTAAACATGCGATTTATTGGCCCGGTCACCTAGTAAAATATTATTTTACAAGTTTAACTCAAGGATGTGGTATCGGAGCCAAGGTCTGTTCTTCAATAACACCCTGGCATACGAGAAAATAATTTTTGATGAGCAGTGAATATCTGGGAAGACGGAGGTTGTTTTCGCATCTCTGAGTGCACATTCATTTGCGGCGAACTCTGTTTGTGACATATGGCAAACGCTTTTTTTGGTAATCAAAATGACTGACAGATGGTCAAATTTGGTCGCTATCATATCTCGATCTGATGTCTAAACGGACAGCTCAGCTAGTCGCCATTCTTCGCTGTTTGTTACTTGGTCATGTATTTGATGTCTCTTCGCCCAGAAACTGCATTTTTTGAATGGCTACTCAGTACAAGTCACACATTTTGTCCACACATACTTGCCAATGGAATGCTTGATAAAACTTTGTAAGATTGTTTCTCTATCGTGTTTTTGTCTGCCTGCAACAGTAGCCTACTTTCTGTGTATTAACCACCTAAATACAAGTCACGCTGCTCCAAAAATGTATCAGATATATTCGATCCAAAGGGCTAAACGTTTGCTTGGACTTTCTTGCTGTATTCAGAACCCAGTCAGCCTTCAAAGGAGCCATGTGAGTGTTTCATCAGGCATGTTGGTAAACCTAGTGTGATCATTGCTTATCACGTCAGCTACGTCTATCTATACTAAACTTTTCATGTCCGGAACTGAGTATCCTGCACCATGCCCCACTGTTACTCTCAAACGTGATTGTCAAATCCCAAATATCGTGGCTTTCCTGGGAGGCAGGAGAATCTACTTTTGTCACCTGGGCTGATAAGAAACAAAATGTGATGCGACACTGCACATGAGTCGGTGTACATTTCATTATTCAGCCGTTCTACTATCGTTCTTTCAAGTAGTCACGTTTTTTCTCTAGAGTCATTCGGACGAACTTCATGAAGTGACTTCAGTACTTCTGGAATTTCTATATTCAACCTCATTACTGTCCTGGCCTTTTGTGCAACTGCAGTGGCTACTTTGCCTAAGTTATGCATTCAAGCTCGCCGTTTGTGAGGAATGATCTCAGAAAGCAAGTGTCATCCTACGGAAGTTTATTTTACTGCAGTACTTTAGTACTGAAGAGGAACTAACTGAGAAAAACAAATCCTCACAACCTAGACCAAAAACCTTATTTAAGCTCGTTTATGCAAGTTCTGATAAGTGGATCTTAACAGTTTTAAGCCAACTTCGTTCCTGAAACTAGAGAGCATCCTGTCAGATTTTTCGCATTCCTTGGAAGAACTAAACTAGTGATGGTTGATTGTAAACTTTATCTTGTCAGATGTGGCATGTCAAGACTAAAGCGTCGTCTTATCAATACGATTATACCAAATACTACAGCGAATCTAAAAGATAAACAATAACGACAGAGCTCGCGAAGAACTTCCTGCAAAATCCACGGCATGGCAAAACTGTTTAACCTGGGTTTTGTGGTGAAAGTCGGGATGGCTTCAGTGGACACTTTGAGGAAGAATCACCGTAGTGTTTTAGGTGACGAGAGGAAGACATCCTAGATTAGCATTGTGCTATCTCTCAGGAGAAAGTCTCTGATTAACAGCTTAGTAGGGTGCATACGCAGGGTTCCTAACTTTTCTGTTGCTGCCCGTCTTCAAGATGATCTTTTTGAAGAAGGTAAGCGGTCAAATACTACGGTAATTGTACTTTTTCTGTAACAAAGTAAAATGTGGTTTGCAGAATTTGGACAGCAAGTCTCAGTGTAGAATGGTCGGTCGGTTTCACGGGGTTCCTAAAAACCATCTAAGAAACAAATCCGGGTTATTGATGCCATCGAAGTTTGCGTAGGATTAACAAGTTGTACTAGAGATGATTTCCCTGAAAAGAACATTCTTTCATTTGAAATTAAAGCTTTGGTCGGAAAAGCAAAGAACTTTCGTCGCCTGTCCAGAGCACCTAACCCATAGTTCACCAAGGATCAAGCAAAAAACAAACCCTTTTCCTAACTGCCAACACAAATGTGGATATTATAGTGTTAAGTGTGTGCTAAAAAATCTAAATTTTAACTTTCGTTCATCGTTGAACTTCAATTGGAAGGCAACTGAGCATTCGTCGATGCAAGCATAGACGATAAATCCATGCCAATTGTTTGTTAAGCAACTTGCAAATTGTTTAATAGAAACCAAACAACGGCTGTTAATCGAATACTCTGTGAATAGGCCGCACTTATTAATGAAGATTTCTCTCACAAGGAACATTTTAGTTCGTTTCAGTACACTACAGTTCACCAGATTTGCAGCATCAAAATCAATCCTGATGCAGCCGGAATGCAGTTTGTAGAAGATGCTGACGTATAAAACTCTGAGTACCAAAGTTTAAGCGCCAAGCAACCGCTGAGGAACCTACGTCGTGGAGTAGTGGTTCAGAAGCGGATGGCTCGGGCTTAGGAAAGCAAAGATGAACAATCATTTCGCCTACGATTTTCGGCTCTTTGCTCTTCAAGCAAAACTTCCTCAAATTCCAAGGGTTCTGGAACCTATTCCCGCTCCGCGAGCTGGTTTGGGGCACTTAACGGAGCAAGAGCTTATGCATCCTAACCCCCTGTCAGTTCACAAAACACGATGCGTTACATAAAGGGGCACGAGAATTTAGTGAGTGTACCCTAACACCGCCAAAAATGAGATAGATGAGAATATCCCGGGCAGTAAGTCTCCACTGAAATGTTTAACCACCAGCTGCGGTAAAATTGACCCCACCTTGAAGGAATCTCAGTTAATTGCCTTAGATTTCGAAGCAAAAGAATGCAACTAATCAAGACTGTTACTAGTAGCAGCGAAGAATTGAGTAGGGAGGCCAAAGTGGGTGGGTAAGTGGTCTGCGTGACACAGATGTTACCAGAGCTACTTCCCAAATCGAAGCGACAGCGCCGACAAGCAAAGACACTGAGATTAGTCTCAGGTACAAAAGGACTTCAAGCAGAATGAAAGTCAAGCAAGATTTAACGAGTTGGAAGCCAACATGTACTGAAACTAAGAGAAAATAGAGTAAATATGATAAAAGAAAAACCTACCAGCTCAAGATACAGAAGAACGTGGGAAATAACGAACTGTTTAGCAGTAAAGTTAAACATAAGCAAACAAATCAGCAAAATTATCACTTCATATTCGATACGTTTGCATTTTGAGGTCCAAATGGACCAAAAGATGCCAAATTACCCCATTACATAAGCATGGATGTATTAGCCTCGTTCACTATAACCTAGGCCGTTATTCACTTAGTAGTTTTGTATAAAATACAAGCCCAGACTAAGCTTTGTGAGACCAGCAAGATTGATCTTACACAGTTTATGGCCCAAGAAATGGGTCCGCACAATGATATTTCACGAACTCTTAAATGGTTCTTTATTTTTTTGTCCAAGGCAAAGGCAATGACAATAATTGGACGATAGCCGGCGTTAACTGTGAGCATGAAATGACGGCTCGAGCTCTCATCATATTCATGACGATCTCCTCGTTTGGCTCTTAATAATGGGCCTTACGTCCAGCATTTTACTGGTGGAATAGCTAGTGCCGATCAATTTGAATAATTAAGACCATATTTTGAACGAATGTTCTTCAAACTTAGCAAATGCTAATGTAATTTGTAAAATAAAGCCACACATCGACGCAACGTCTGATCCCTCATTGAATCATAATTGCTAAACTCGGTATACAATGAAAAATTGGTACATCACAGTCGTTGTATTCTTCCCTTTGAAATACACAACTTAACTGGATGCAAGAGGTAGCCACTAAAAACAAAATGACTGAATGACCGTGCCTAATGCAAACCAACCAAACGTAACGTTGTATTTTTACCAGCTGCTCGACACTGACTCATTTCAGGTATACTTGGGTGCAAGTATGATTATTTATACAGTGATTTTCATCACAATTGTTTTGTACTTTCATCGAAGTTCATCAAATTGACCTGGACATAGTTATTTAAATTACACAACTTTTTTTCTTCCAATTAGTCCTCAGGAAAAAACCAGAAAGTCCCTGTGAGTACTCGCTTTGGTATAAAAACATCACTGTTGGTCACATGAACGCAACAGTTTTACTTCTTTGTTTCTGTTTTGTCCAACCCCAGTTGGTCATCTCAAAATGACCGTCTTCTTAGCGGCATTCTTCAAACATTTTGGAGTTTTTCGCCTCACTTTACGGAATTTTAATTCACTGGGTTTGTTTGGTGGGTGATCCGTTCAATTTGACTGCCTCATTTCACGCTGAGCTGAGCTAGATTTGTGGCTTGTCACCCGGCTGTAAATGGGACTTACGATGTTAAGTGACGTGCACGCTTGTGATATTAGCGACAAGGAGTTGATAAAGGAACTGCACAGTGGAGATGAATCTTTCGGCTTCCAACACTGAATAAATTGGCGTGAAATCTCAACCTAAAAGATTATATTTACATCTTACCACGAATTTTTGCGTGATTTGTCTGGACACACTCAACTGTAGTGCATATCGTAGAGAGGGTGCATCCGGTGATGAGTAACCAATGTACACTTTGAAAATGATATAGCTTGTGCTCGATTGTTTAAACGCATCAGAAAACACTACGAGGATTTTCTTTGTTGGACTTATTTCTACGGGAAATTCGACCTTGCCGGACACGATTAAGCATACTCTTCACTTGTGGATCTTATGGGGTACAAATGAGTGCTTCACATGCCTTCAAAGCTGTCTCCCCAACCATGCTTATTTTGAGATTTGGAGTCATCCCGATTAATGGAACTTTTACTTTAGAGCTTGCACTGTAGCGAAGTATGCGACAGGTAAAAGGAAAAAATACAATCATCTTTCTTGGTAACGACGAATATATTAGGATGAGATACTGTCGCGGGCTAATCTGGTGAATTGAACCTTGAGCTTCCTTACTTACTATCTATAATCTTATCTGCTGATTTTCTGAGATCTCGTGACTCCAAACCTGTCCTTCTAATGTAGAATTTTGTTGAAATGCCATTGCTGCTAAAGGGAACTACTCACAAGTTTGCTGAAAACTCTTCGACAGCCCACGACCGGTTACGCCCTTCTTGTGGCTCATCAGGTAGGCGCAGTCCCCGAGTTTTCGTCAACCTTATGTCCTAGTTGAACCCGAATTGGACTGTTTTCGAGAAACGCAAATAAGTTAAGTCTCGTGAAAATCACATTGATTTGAAAACGAGTGTATTTCTCGAAAATAGTCCAATTCGGGTTCGAGCAGAACATAAGGTTGACGGAAACTCGGGGACTGCGCCTACCTGATGAGCCCCAAGAAGAGCGAAACCGGTCTGGGGTGTCGAAGAGTTTTCAGCAAACCTGTGCGTAGTTTCCTCTGTGAAGATATACTGCCATTTCTCGAATATCGTGCCAACTGAAACATGAGATGACCTGTGTGCAGCACATTCAGTCGTAAAATATCATAAACGAGAGATTCATTTAGGCCTCTCGTGAAAACCAAATTGATTTGCAAATGAGTGCATTTCCCACTACCATTCTTCGTTTAGTTTTTATACGTGAGTTTGTTCACTTGAGTTAGATTTTGTTAGAGTGCGTTTGATTCGACCGTCACAGATTTTCCTCTTGGTTCTGTTTGTGTACTGCCTGAGTGGCTGCTAGTCCTCCTTATTATTATTTTTTCCTCTTATGCTTTACCTGTTTGCAGTGTGACACAGGGATTTGTCACGATCTTTTTCATCCTACTTTCTCGTTGACAACTGAGCACAGGGTACGCTTTTCTCTTGGTTACAGCTACACATGATGCAGTGGTCCAGTGGAGATGCAGCCACATCCTCACCAATTACACTGGCATTATAGAATCGCCAAATTTTCCGTTAGACTACCCAAATCTTATGACATGCTCCTGGAGAATCGGTTTACCTCCAGGTTGCACTGTCAAGCTCAATATCTCAAGCTTTGATGTGAGTTTTTTTTTGTAGACAGACCTCAGACTGTTCTTTTTGCTGATATGAGCTCAAGCAGTCAGCTAAGACCCAACGAAAATAATTTTATCCCCTAAAATTCTCGTGGCCATCCAAAATAATAAACAATAATGTGCACCTATATACTGCTTACAAGTGAAACTACAAGTGTCAGTGAAATTATCGTTCATTTGCTTTCACCGTTGTGTTCTGATTTAAGCTGAGTGATCTCAGATGTATTCGGCAGCGAAAGGAATATACAGAGATTTACTCTAGCAATCAATATAACGTATTACTGCGTAACTGATCATCAGCAATGTGTTCTTCAATTTCAGCCTCACGGGACGGCTTGTTACACTATGGCAGTCCCTCAAATACCGGACACTAAGCTCCAATAACATGGAGAAAAATGCTTGCGTGCGGTAGCAGAACGGTTTAAATTTGACTGGGATTACAGAAGGTGTAGAAAAGGCCTAATGTTCTGAATCTATTTTTTCCTGGTTTTTAATGCGTTTTATTATGCTAGGTACGTTTGTGTGTGGGATGAGTATATGCTGAGTGAGTGGATGAACGGATGGTGCCCCTTGACCTTGAGATGGGGCTCTCAGATTATATGACATTTGCCATGTTTAGCTCACACATGTGTGATTAAAGGCAGGTAACTCATTTCTGTCAGCGCTATTGACATGTAAAAACGTTCATGGGGACGGGACTATCCCAGCGGATGCGTATCTAGGATCTATTTTAGATTTGAATGTCATTAAAACTATATTCAATTATCTTCAACTACTGAGTGGTGTGCAGCTTCTTGGTATTTTTCCATTTGTCCTGAAAACAGTTGAAACCGGTCGCTTGGGTCTGTTAAGTTGAAAGGACAGGCACAAACGCACCACTCTCCAAGCAGTCAATCCAAGAGACTTTAATGCAAACTGCCTGCCTCCTTAATGCACTGTCTGCTCAGAAACTGAACACTTCTACTGAGAGGAGAACCGTGGGGCTGGGAAGTTTCAGATGTGCGCTGTTTCCATGGCAGTCGCACAGTATCTGTGTGGTCGGTTTGTAGGATGTCTTCCTACTGTCATTTGGAAAACTTTCTCATCCTGCTTGCATTTTGCGCCTGCTGAGGCAGCTTGCTCATCATTCAAGTCCATTATTCTAATTTCAGCTCGAATACAACCACGATACCCTGACAATCTACGATGGGTACGATAATTCTTCCAGCCCCGTAGTATTAACTGGCTACAATTTTCCGGACCCGTTCTATTCAACAGGGCAGTATCTCTACATAGAGATGGAAACGGATCGCGAAGTCCAGAAATCAGGATTTCATGCCACGTACACATCAAGTAAGTGAACCGACGAGCTCACATGCGCCTCAGATTGGCGCATTTTTCTCACGGTGTCAGGATGTGTGGTTTGCTATGAGGCTTGTGGTACACTTTCCTAAGACGGCGGTTAAACATCGCTCGACTGGTTTTGCTTACAACTGTTCAGTGTCTTCCGCTCAAGCAGGTACCACTTTCTTTATCCGCTGCTTGATACTATTCACAAAGCAATTAACCAACGCAATATGCTGTACCGACTAAACATTCTTTCTATTTGTCTGGTGGCAAAATAGTTGGAAAAGTGCAAGTTATGAGGGACGTTCAGTCTCCCCTTTCACTGCAAAGTTATTACAACGTAAAAGGTTATTGTGTTTATGCGTCGCAAAGACAGTTACATCTGTGAAGGAGTCTAATGAACCCTTTCCCATATAATTTACATATGTGACTCAAAAGATTACAACACAAACTCAGTAGTACAGCTTCATTTATGTTTCTCCGTTGAGGGCTGATTTTTTTAAAAAAATTGTTGCACCTCCAAAACGATGATGTTTCCCTTTAACACTCTTTTTCAGAATCCTATGAATTGGGTCACCTTCAACATGGTTTGTGTGTCAAGCAGAGAGCTTGGGCAACATCAGAGTCACGTTATATAGGAAGAGCATTGGACACTGAAACACATTGAGTGTGGGGTAGGAGTAAAATCGCAGGAATGTTATCTATACTGTCTCAATTACGTATTTCTGTGTGTAGGACCGAGTTTCCACCTCTGTGAATTCACTGTTGATCAAAAGCAAACATCAGTAAATATCGACCAGCACATTTGCTGTAGTATTTGCGCAGCTAGTGAGTTTGGATCGTGTTATTTCCTCGAAATGTTGTGCCAAAACAGCGATTGATGTCTGAAGATGGGTTCACATGGTCGATTCACTTTTATCATCATCATAGTTTGCCCTAAACACGCTGTTTTTAATCCCTCACTGTGTATGATTCTCCTTCGAACAACTCAAGGATTATTCGCTTACTAAATATGATTGCGTTCCACTGCTACCTTCGGATCGAACAACAGTGGTGTCCGAACACGGTTTGCGCACACAAAGACCAATAAAGTATTTAAATCTACTACGTTTTATGGAACCCATCCAACACAAAACTCTTGTATTTTCTCGTAGATTGTTTGCTCGAGGCCATTCCAAGTAAGTAATATGTCCTTTTGATGTGGCTTTAATAGAAACCAAAATTTCTAATTCCTCATTCCTAATGCTCCACATTTCAGATGAGAAACCGAAAGGCGAGTTTGACACTGACTATATTCTTGAGTCTAAAAAATCGAACGCGAAATTTTGATCGAATGGAGTAAAGTTCAGACCAGCAGCGTAAAAAGCTGAGAGAAAGAAGAAGACCGAAAGCCGGGGAAAATTGTATTTCGGCCAAGAGAGTTTGTTACACAGAATCCTGGGAATCCCAGTTAATGCTGGGGCTGCATTCCTATCCGATACGCTGACTTCCTCGCGAGTATATTCTACTTTGCGCAGGTTCCAGATGCACGCGGTTAATCATCACATCACCTGCTTCAATGATTCTATTTATCCGGGCGCCTTCCTGTCCAGCTAGAAAGTGATGATGCAGCTTTGGAGACAAGTTCATTTTGTCCGTCACAAAGGTTGCGCACCGACCAATCAACCGAATTTTCACCAACGTATACAACTCATCTTGCTGAGTTTATCAGAAATCCCGAAAAGGTTTTTCCAGGATGTTTCCGAAGTAACACTTCTGAAGATGAAGACGACTAAACGTTCTTCTCCACTGACCAACGGAGTCTGCTTAACCAGGGCTTCTCCTAGGGGATACGGTTTCGAGTTCTCCCATCTGCAATACAAGAGCAGTCAAATATTTGCTCTGGTTCTTACATATTTTTATACGAGATTTGTAAACATTCAAGCCCTTACCTACAGTCGAAACAGGCAGTCTCAGTCAATGGATATTCAACTGTGAAACAGGTCCATTCATTAGCGGATATACACTCATTTGCAAACAAATTCGGTTTTTTCGAGAGACTCACGTGGAACTCAGCTGAATCTCTCGGTTATGATGTTCTCAGCATATTCAGTTGCCTGGGAACATCATAAACGATTCAGCTGGGTTCCAGGTGAGTCTCTCGAAAGAACCAAATTGGTTTGCGAATGAGTGTATATTCGCTAATTTTGTGCAATTTAGTTTCAATTGGAACATGAGGTAGACGGAAACCCGGGGACTGCGTCTATCTGATGAGCTCCAAAAAGGGCGAAACCGGTCGTGGGCTGTCGACGGATTTCCAGCAACCTTATGAGTGGTACATTACAAAGATCCGTTCATATTTATTCCTGAACACGTTACCTGTAACATACCTCAAGTTTCCGTCAGGTTTGTGTCTCACTTAAACATTAAATGACACCCAAGGAGCAAAATACACTCAACTGCAAGTAACTTTGGCATTAAAGGGCGTATCGTCCGAAACCTATTTGAGACACTTCATTATTCTCAACATAATAAGCAGTTTTACATTAGAAAATTTACCACAGCTTTTTCAAGTTAACAAAATGTAGAACAACGATAGTCCATTCCATAACTCTCAACCAACAGAGTAAATCCACTATTTTCAAATTTGTTAAACAGTCCGTGCTTTGCTAAATAGGTAAAAACAATGCAAGCCGAGCACAACGTGGGAATACTTAATAATCAGATGGATCAGTACCCTAATCTACATATAAATGAGGTCTTTATTACATGAGATCTACCCTTTGTTCACAGAACTAATTAATAATTTAACGAATGAAAACTATTCTTATCTGACGAGATGGAAGCATGGGAATCGGTTTGTTCACCTGCTGCATTTCTCCAATTCATCTTTTGAAGATGTCTGGGGCCCGGTAAACTAATTATGTTGCTTTGCATTGTATGGGAGAATTGAAACATCCTGTGATGTAAACGGCATGTAAATGTTTCGATTCTAAGAAAGAATTAAGGTTCACAGACTCAAAGCAGCAAGATCATCCTTAGTTATTCTTTCGGAATGCTTAATCTGTGCCTATTGTCTTTACTCTATCCAGATCTTGACGCTTCCTTAAACAGCTTGGTCAAGCAACTCTTCACTATACTTTCTAAAATTGCGATGACATTCGCTAATATGATCAATGCCTAGGTGAGTAAACCATCATCCTAACCCTTGCAACTGTGATCAATAGGCACGGTGCTAGACATAAAAGGACAGATGATCAGAAGTTGATTTTGGGAAGAAAGGAAATTCGGTGCATTTTTTGGGTGATCGCTGAATAAACTGCTTATTCACTATCCATTTCCAAGATAAGTCTCGACAATTAAGAAGTAGATCAATTTATTGTGGATTGCCAGTTCGCATAAGAAGGTGCATCGTTTAATGTTTTGGGAGCACCCACGCTCTGGACATTTTTCAAAGGGTTGAAGAAAATAATTATGTATTTTCAGTAGTTCGTCTCTCTGCATGCATGTGAGTTCTAAATTGTGAGGCCCGATTAAGTCACGGTACCTTCAAGATGATCCCGGTTCTTGAAACTTCTTGGCACATGAAGATATTATGGCTTGTCTGCTGTTGCTTACAAACTACGGATGCCTAAGAAGGTCAAGGAACTATCTGAATAACGCAAGGACTATAAGCAAGCGATAAATTCACTACTGATGAAGTAGTGTTTCGTCTTTTGCGCAGGATAGGTCACTCTTCATCAAATGCATGCTTACGTTGTTTAATGCAGCCGAATAAATAAAATAAACACCTCAATAAACAGATGAATAAACAGCCCCTCCCTTACTTGTACTGTTAAATGAATGTCTTTGCTACGAGCAGTTTTGCGTTATACAATACACGCCTAGTCGCGAACTCAGAGGATTGTGAGTTCATTGGTAGTGTTCTGGTGAAAATTGTGGTCTTTAATATTCTACGTGAGTAGAGACCGCCCTACTGCTTGAAACCAGCCTCATAGTCAGTCTAAGGGGAACAAAGCGACAGAGACAAAATACGATCGTCAAATTTTGAAGGGGCCGATAGCGTACTCAGTTGTAGTTCAGCAATTTTGTTCCGTGAACATTGCAGTTTACGTCAAACAAGCATTGCTCGTGCATCCTCGCAATTTCCATATCAGAGCACTTATATGTACTCGTGGAAGTGAGAGAAACTCGATTTTGTCGTGTAGAGGTGACAGTTGTTTTGCCCCTGCTGTTGGGATTAATTCATAAGAAACTGCCCAAAATCGGGAAACCAGCAGCTTTTGTGGACCGCACGTGAATCAATAAGGGAGTTAATCTAATTACCTGCGGTCATTTTACTTTTGTAATTCACACACCGAAGCCGACGATTTCATTCAATGGATGGAGCACACTTCCAAGACGCTTTCTGGTCCTAACTTTATGCTCACTTGGGAAATAATTTCACCATTCACCATAATTTTTATCTCTCTCAGAGGTTAGCGAGCTTGTTATATGCGACGCCCGAATAAGGGGAAATCGATTGCAATAAGACGGTTTGTAACGTGAGCAACGTATTACGAATCATCCGGTACTAAGTTGGAACAAGGGACAACCGATGATAACCATGGGTCGGCCGGCATTCTTGACCGATGTCGTGTCGCCATTTCCGTCATGTCGTCACACACGAAAAAACTGTTCCACACAAACGGCTTAACAGATAAGGCTGAAATCAGACTCATGGCTTGCATGCATGCGATACAGTAGCAATTCGGTGCTCTACTAAGACGAAGCATGGAAAACACAAAATATAGGAATACTCCTAACGTCTACTCAATAAAACTATTACGCTCAGATTTGCATACAAGCAGAATCAAGGGCGTCTATCACTGACTGCAAAAACTTAGATGGATTGTAAGCTGTTGAACTTAAGCCACCTGACTAATGGGACAAGTCATGATTGCTAAATGCAGTTATCTCCTGAAGACTGAGACCGATAGTGTTCTATGGAGACCATCGTCAGCAGAAGTTGCTCTCTTTAAGAAGTGTCGCATACTAAGCAAGACCCACCGTACCGAAAGGACCATTTTTAGCCGGGTACTTGAAGTGGTGTCTGCAGAACCACAACTGAATTAATTTGCAAAATCTGCTACTGGTTGAGTAGTATTTACATTTTTAAGCACTCGCTTATTCGGAGATATGTAGTAAATGCATTGGCTTGGCCTGTTTCTGTATCGGGCGTTTCAGCACCAATCAGTATCTGATTTCGTTTTTCTTTTCCAGAAATGACGACCAAACCTATCGATGAAATCTTTTTTCATAAGCTGCAGGCGCGTGTCATTATCAGCTTCCGTTTGCATTCATAGACGTTACAGAAAAATCGCTCCTTTTTTCAAAAGTCTGTCGTTGGTATAATTAGTCTCTTTAGTTCCTTGTTTATCATCCTAATATACGTTACTCCTAAATATTTCCGTCTTTTAAGTGTTCCAATTATGGTTACATTCGGGGCACTGAACACGCCGTTCGTCTACACCATATTTGTATAACAGGTCTAAATATACTCGCGCAACATCTTTCATAGTGGCCAGTGCGCACCGCGAGTTGCTGCGTATAGGATGGGCATAGTTCCCATCGGATGTACGTGGGTAGGGTGATTCTGCAGAGTTTGCCTCTATTACGTACAAGCGGTCACCTAGACGAAACGAATCTCGAACTCAACTTTCGTCCAACTGTCCCAGAATCGTATGAATCCGTTGCCCCATATGTACGGTAGCAGACGTCACTGCAAATCTGACTGAGCGGGGTTTACAGTAGCAGCGGAAAACATCAGTACAGATGTGTGCTTTTCTTTTCGGGTTATAGTGTTTTCTCCGCTGTAACATCGGGGCAATCGTTCAGGACCTGCACCCCCGAAAGGATGCCAACAGCATGAGAGGAGGAATGAAATCGGTCAGCTAATACCAATGAATTCAAAGGTTTTAGATCCGATAGGTTGCTAATCGCTTTGTGGCGAATACTGAGTCAACAAAAGAACCTAAACAATAAGAACGATAATAGCAGGTGGCTAGAGTAGAACAGCTAATACGTCCAGTCTGGAAAAGATCATGTCGTTGTCAGGTGAAAGAACATAGTTGAACTGACAATGGAAAAGATGCAAACGTTTTTGTTCGGAGGAAATCCCTTCACCCCTTCAATCCATCTGTCCGCAAAATTTTTCGTGTCACATTTGAAGTCACTACAAATAGATATTCTTACACAGTATCACAAATATCAATGATTAACCAAGCAAGAGAACTATCGTGCTATCGCGTTTCGCATCATCCTGTCTTTCTGAGGCATTTCATCACTGGATATTCCAACCCTGGAATTTCCCAGCCGTGCTGTATGAGTATCCAAGTGCAAATTACCTTCCAAGCCAGACGGTCTTGTCAAAAATGTGTGGGTCATGCTTATTTTATAATCTTAGGGGTGAGAGTCAGCTAAACCATATGCGGCAGTGCCGTGTTGTACTTGCGATCTTTTCTGTTTTGAGGTCAAACAGCTATTTTTGGAACCAGAAAATTTCCCCTGTTCGGCTCTAAAAGGTTCTCTTCCAAGAGGGATGGTTGCTTCGTAGGAAACTTTTGTACCTTCAAAGTCCCTTCCTCTTTGAATGTACTGCTTCTTGAGAAGAATTTCCTAAGAGGATATTACCGTATAAAAACTTATCAACATCGGCCTCATAGAATTATGGTGCATCTCGAGGGCTCCTGTCTAGACTTCGACAAACTAGCAGTATCTCATGCTTCCTTTGGGTGACACGGTGACCAGGCACTAAAAGGATTTTACCAGCTGATAAATCATTATATCATTTATGGTTTACGGAACACAAGTGTGGTATTAAAGTTGGAAAAAAGTACCACTAATCGAGGACACTATTGTGGATGGCTGCATTGGTAAAAACTTGAATTTACTCGACAAGATACGACAGGGATCACGTCAAGAGAATTTCCCCATTCCCAATCCTGGATCGCCAATAAAAGTGGAAAAAGTATGAGACTAGGCCAAGGATTCCATACACCATGAATGTCATAATGTTGGAGTGGTTGTGTTAATGAAGGTCAGTTAGAACAAATTAAACAAACTTCGTTTTGGAATCCCATTTTGCCGAAATTTTGGTAGGGTTTCGGACAGCACTCACGAACTTAGGGCCCTCAAACCGACAGCTGTGTTGGAGGTTCTGGAGGACTAGTGTTAGTGTCAGCAAAATTATAGTTTGTTTGTACGTGCAGCGTGATCCGTTTGTTGAAACGAACCATACGAGCTAGTTAGGGACTACAATACTGATAAAACTGTGAGACGTCTTTCAATAAATCAATTATGCACAGGTACAACCTCTCTGAGTTTGGCCTCACTTTCAGCATGAATATGGATCTGAATATTCTTGCACCACTGAATTTGACGATACGAAGTTTTTTCTGCATCCACGGAGAGCGAACGCGGGGCTTTAGGTCAGTCGCGTACGGTTGATTTGAGGATCAGACAAGCATATCGTAGTGTCACCTTGTTTTCGTGTTGTCAGTTTGTCTGTACAATTAGATCCTCGCCGATTTCACCAAATAGCTCAACAACTGTTTTCATTCCAGGACATATGTGGGTAGGTCATTCAACATTCCGAACGGAATAGAATTGGTCCTTAAGTGTTAAACAACAATGACGATATCACTCAGGGGTCGTGAGTTAAATCAATTATCCAGCGTTTTTTCCATAGGGGGCAAAGATGAAAGATTTCAGCCAACCTGAAATCTCCACTATGGAGTACTTTTTTGTATGACATCCACCAGAATGCGTGGCACTACCTCCAATTTAGAGCCTTTAGTCCCAGTCCGCAGTATGAAATGCTATATGCATAACCACACTTCCTGGAGGCAAAACTGCACTAATTAACTTTGAGGATATAAGAACGACAGAAAGTCGACTGAAAAAGTGTGGAACGCAATAACCTTGGTTAATGGTGCAATGATTGGTAACGCACTACTCGGAGCCTTATGAGTAGTGCATTACGAATACACATGTCTCGCGATATCTCGAATATGGTAGTGAGTGAAACATGAGGCGGCCTGATACGTCACACTCAGTTGCCTGGATACATTACAAACGATAGATTCAGCTGGGTTCCAATCCTCGCAAAAAGAACGACAGAAAGTCGACTGAAAAAGTGTGGAACGCAATAACCTTGGTTAATGGTGCAATGATTGGTAACGCACTACTCGGAGCCTTATGAGTAGTGCATTACGAATACACATGTCTCGCGATATCTCGAATATGGTAGTGAGTGAAACATGAGGCGGCCTGATACGTCACACTCAGTTGCCTGGATACATTACAAACGATAGATTCAGCTGGGTTCCAAGCGATCCTCGCAAAAACATGTTTGAAAATGAGTGTATTTTGCTAAGTGTATTGATTCATCCACATGACCAGGGGAGCACTGCCAAGATGGCAGTAGATTCAGACTACACTGAATAGAAAACAGTGGTCTTTTTGGCTGAGCGAGTATATTAGCAAAACTTTTGGCAACTGGTATGCCACCTAAACGGATGAAGACTTCCCGCTCGTTTTACATCTGTATAGCACACTTGGGGAATGTGCCTAGCAGTCAGGATATACGTGGCTACATGAATTGGTTGCGATAGTGCTTGAGGCTTTCTTCAAACATTCGAACTGTGCACCTCAAACATCGTGGGTCGGATAGGCCTGAGCACAAGTCAACTGAAGTAACATGGCTAAATATACAACATTGTTGTTGAAGTACCAGGCCCCCTAGCCTCCTAGCTAGTGGGATAACCCGAGGACAGCGATTCAGCTTCATTTGTGAACTTTGTGTCCGTATTACGGACAGATGTACTAAAGGGTAGTGTAGATTAGTGCATACCTAATGCTTTTGTCAAAAAATATAGGGATCACACCAACTCACAGAAATCGCCCATCACTGCGGTTTTCTGGTGTCAGGTAGATCAGAGTCGTCAAGTCTATTATGGATTGCAAGACCCGTTAGACGCCAATGTTTGCTACCATAAAAACCTACAAAACCACCCCCAACACTGACTCCTCTGGGTCAACCCACCGGTGAAACAAACACAAACACCTAGTGACTATTAACCAGTCTTTGCTACCAGCGCGTTTGAAGAGGCGATCCGCCCCAATGTCACTGAGAGCTGTTAGAATCTGAAGAGACTTCCTCAAAAAAGATATATTCATTTAAGCATCTTTCTTCGAGAGGCTAATAATCAGCCACTACCCATATCGTGAGGAGCTTAGGACCACTTCTGCGAGCTTCAAATAGTACAGGGTAAAGCCTTGCAAAGCAAGACTCACTCCAACGGATAGAAACCAAGTAATCAGTAATGTAAGTAAATGCATGCTTAATATGCATGCACCTATTTAATGGATTTAAAAACAAGATGTCAATTTTCCATACGGAACAACACTCATAAGGTCGCTGGACAGTCTTCGCCAGACCGAGATCCATTTCGCCCCCTTTTCAATTGGTCAGTTAGACAGCCTCCAAGGTTCCGCTCTACGTATATCCAAATTAGATGCAATTGGCAAAGTGCCCTCAACAATCTTATGATTGGTGCTCCATCAAGAGGCTGTCTGCGATTTCTTGAATATCTTATTTACTGAAATATGGGGCGGTCTTTGTGCAACACATTTAGTTGGGGAATATTGTACACGAGGCTGTAATTCAATGGATACTCTCGTTATAATCAACCTAGTATACAAATGAGTGTATTTCATGAAGATATGAGTTTCTCTAAACTTCAGGCGGCCCCTTCTGTTACAAAACTTTCGAGACCCGAAAACTACTCATAGGAAGTGTATAGGGTTGGGAATGTAACCCATTTCTTGACTAATACTGCAGAGGTTGATATAGGTAGCCAATGTCACGGCATCATTGATAACTCAGAATAACGTTTTTCTTTGAGAATGGTAATATGTTTTTGATCCGGTTAAGCAAATCGCATGTTTCCCAAATTGGTGGCAAATAACTTTCATTGCAACCCTTCCGTTATTAACCAACCCTCCGTTACCCTACACAAACTCTCCCAAGTTCTAAACTGGCAGCTAAACTTCCAAGACCCGGCGCCAATTTACACGATGTTGTTGCTACAAGGTTTATTGTAGCAATGCACGATCCCAGTGGGTTTTTGGTTATTGGGCTTCAATTATTTGATGATTTAACACGAGATAATTGCCTGCGCAGTTGATGCTGTGAAATCTGTGGTCTCCTAAGTGGATAGCTCAGGCGATAATGTGTACACAGGAGCCTTGTGGTTGCTATTTTTAAATAGTCCTACTACCGTACTTTTCATGACGTCTTCCGTTTGACCAGTTTATTTGACTTCTACGTCAGTGTCCATACAGTCAAAGACATAATTTTCGGCTAAATACAAAGGGCCATAGAAAAGTGTTTGTGGGTCTGGGATTCAAGGTCTCTGAACGGAGAAACCCCTGTTTTTAGGAACCCTGGAACACCCTATGGAGTTGTTGCATGGCGGTTTAAAAACAATCAATGAACTTATTGTTTACCAGGCCTTTCGGAAACGCTTACTTCTCACTCGGTCCCGAACGATCTTCAACCTTCCGAATACTCCAAGATGACAAGTTGATATGGCTGTCCGATTTCGGTCTTGCAGACACACATTGTCTTCATTTCAAATTTTCCCCACTGATACGTCCAAAATTAGCCACATCCCTTTTAACCATCATTGGTGGGTAGAGGGCACGTGATGCGTTTGTGGGTTTTGTTTAATGTTACTCCTAGCCCCCGTCCTATTTCTCAGCATGCAATGATGTCCAGGGATTATTTATTGGTGCACCGGCGAAAAACTCAGCAAAATACAGGCATTATACGGTGACGGTAATATCCGAACAATTAGGCACTGCTTATTTGATAATGTGATTAGAACATATAAAGATAAAACTTTTTCAGGGCGCCTAGAAGTGCGATACCCGTGGGTAAATTCTATCATTTTCTGGTGAACTTCCGAGTGACCTAGTGAGCCGCGAAACAAAAACATTATATTAATGGATAGAGCCCCCAGAAAACCTAACTCAGCAACCGGTATTTCGAGACCAGGAACATCATCGCTCCCAGGGCTGAACATTTTACATCACCGTCGCTGTAAAACCTGGTTATGTTATTCTATTGAGGAAGTTCATACCGGTGTCGAGATATAGCTTTACCACCAATTTATTTTCCTGCCACGGCGCTACTAACTTCTTTCAAGTAGTCAGGATTCAATACAGTGCTTGCCGGATGGATGCTGACAGATTTTGTATGGGTAGAGTTCACCAACACGCAGACTGTATAAATCCAGCTCAAATGCATTACGCACGTAAACTTGCGTGACAGCTAGTGAAACAAGGACCATATGGGAGCGGCAGTATTGACTTCACTAGTATTAAAGCAGCCTGGAGATCTCGTGACTTCATATGGGTATACCAGATTTCAGCACTCTAACTTTCCAGCAAAATCTGGAAAACTTGAATAGCAAAATTGCTGTTACATTCCAGTGAAAATTAAATTCACCTATTCTGTGCGTGAGGTTAAATCCACAAAGTTCAGCGGACCCGTTCGTTTCGTCCAAGTGAGGATTTAACGTTTGCAGTCTCCTTATTACATTTCAAAGCTCGTTTGGGGACTTAAAAAATGGCCAGAAAGGACTTCGTCAAGATGAAGGGCTAAGGCACATCTGCTCACCTGATCTGCCAGAGCAACAGCTGGCAGAACGCTACAATCGGTAAAATCTGAAGCGTCAACAGATGCATTGTGATCAGCAGATGTAATAATGCAAAAACATGTAAATAGCGTCCGTTGTCAGTTTGGGCAGCAAACACTCTGTCAGATGCCAGTAGATTTTGTCAGCCAAGATATATGAGTGAATCATAGTCCTGTTGCAAGTACGCCTGAATAGTGCTAGCGATAATCACCAGAGGCGTTTATGTATGAGCTAACAAGCTTACCGTCGAACTGATGCATCTGGATTACACCACAATCAGTTGGACTGGGACCCGGCCTGCAATTTTACGCACATCATCTAAAAATCTAATCAAACATTCCTATGGATAGTGTCTTATTTAGCGATGGTAACCACAAAACAACTCAAATCAGCACTTCTGAAGGAACGGACAAGCGTTTTTTTCTTAAGAATAACCGATGATAGTAAACGAAGCCTGCTTTTACTCACTGCGCGATTGTGGTGCCTCTTTGTTCATAAGACAGCGGTATCGTCCTCGAAGGAATATGAGCGAACGAAATGTCTTTCGTAAGAACGGGTACTCAGAGCCTAGTAAAGTGCACAGATATAATGACTGGGTAAAGAAACCAGAATGTCTGATATTCCAAGTGAGTAATTAGCTCGGCTTCAAATCACTCGTTTATTTATTCATTTCTTCTTCCTACATCAAGGACTAATCGTCGCAGATAACTAAGCACATTCTTGACCGACGTTAAACGGTCAAGAGTGGACCCTGTAGGAAGTTTATTACAGAATGCACATCAAACGGCGGGAAGCTGAACGACATAGAACCGGTTTTTAACACAATTTTAATGAAATTAAAATTAAATGAATTAACTGGATTAAAATGAATTCCGAAAGGCCCAATATTCTCAATGCAGTCTGCGCCTTCTGAACTTCCGCATTGTTTGGGCGCACGTGCCCTAGCAGGTCTTGTGGGTTAGCAGAGCACTCACCAGTGTACTTGCCAAAAGTGGCCATTTGGAATTGAAGTAATCTCGAACTATAGTCTGATTATTACCTGCCTGACACTGTCATCCTCACGATGAAACCTCAGAAACCGGATGGTTAGTGGAATGCCACCAGGCTTGCGTGGAAATAAACTGGTGGAATGCAGAAACTTAAAATAACTCACGGATGAACAAGTCACTGCTGTCAGCGCCCATCGCTATGCTGTCTTATTCACTCCGGCTTCTATGGGTGTAGAGGCCTTAAGTGTAGACACATTCTGTGCAGGTGTCCATTGTTGACCAGCGAATCCGATTCGGATATGAACCGTTCACATGCGAAAAATCAGCTGCCAAGTAAAATGGCCGTACTTGGAGAGAGCGTATACATTCCATTTAGTAAACGGAATTCAGACTCAACTTACTACCTGACTACACGACCGACCCTACAGCCGCTTTTCCTATTTTATTCTCAAATCGTTCTTAGGTACTGAAAATAGATGAGTAGTATGTTGAGATAGCCAAGTGCCATCAGCTGTGTTCATTACAATGGAGAGACCTCAATGGAGACACCTCTTCTCAGGATTCTTAAACATTCTTTGTAGGTAATGGAAAATAAATGGCAATATACTAATTGTGAAACCTAGTCAGGTCACTCAGAGTGGCCTTATTCACCATTTCGGCTTTTCTTTTTTCTCTGAAATTCTTATACCTTTTTTCATTTCACTTTGACGTGACCATCGTGAAAAAGCAGATAAATGCTCAGGAACATAGTGCAACTTCTGGTAGCTTCAAAAGTCAACATCAGGTGATTAACTCCACCGAGCAGCCTCGAACAACAAGAAATTGAGAAATGTCGAACCGAACGTCCACTGTGTTCTTCCTCAGACTAGTCTGGTGGTCGTCAAGTTATTTTGACATTATTGTTGTTGTTCGGTGTGCAAACGCGGATTTGTCTAGGAATTTGGTGTCGCTCCACCCTCAGTGCAATTCCGAAAATGACTGGCGAGTACAATCACACACCATATGGCCATGAATTGGTTTTTACTGGTGTTAGCTGTTTGTTTCAAAGTGACTGATAACCTATGCGTTCCATTCGATCTCTTGCATTCTTTGATACTAGACGACAATAAACGACGGTTTCGAGTGTGCAAGAACCTAACTTGTTATCCAGTTTGGGCAGACCAACAAAGAGGGCTCACATTGTGGTCAATCGGATCCCGATAATGTAGTAAGCAACCCCCGAAGGCGTAATGTCATGTCTCAGGAATACAAACTGAAAATATACATAAGAAACAAAACATGTTCCGCAAGGATTTTCTTGAGCTTTTTGTCATTTTTTCATATCTTAATCAGAAATTAACTGTCATTACCTCATAAACGGAAGGCGCAAAATTACCAAGGTTGCGAATAGTAATCGTCAAACCGGATCTAAAAAGGTTACCCAGACCTAACGAATGTCTCAAAGAAGGCATGTATCCCGAATATTGCATGAGAAGATGCCCACCATCTTTCGAGAAAATCTTATCGATTCCGTACTGAAAAATGAAACTTAGTTCCAACTGGCATTCTTATATGATAGGTATTTGACTCGAATCCCTCGGCATTTACCCAATGAGGCACAGCTTACCCTTGCAGAAGCCCACAAACTTTATTTGTTTTGCCTCATCCCTTTGTGCAGGAGAGGCAGCCCACAATGTGCATAAAAACATAGGTGCATATATATATATATATATATATATATATATATATATATATATGCTGTCCGTGGGCGAAACATATCTTCCAAAACGGCTCCATTCATCCTCTAAGTCATCTATTGCAAGCCAAATTTTGAACGTTTGCTGTTTAACCACCTCGACTACCCCCAGGTAGGTAGTAGTATGAGGCGATTTTGAAATTCTAATTGAGATTTCTTCTGATAATTGCTATTGCGCTGTCCAGCTTTCTCTCTCTTACTTTGAATCATCAATGGTGAGTATTTCACGGTTAAATTCCAGCTGGGAGGCCGCAGGTTAAAAAATTTCCTGTACAATTCTCGGCTTTTCAGCCTAGAGTGGCTTCAATACCAGACGAAATCTCAGTTGAGAATAATTTCAGATAGCTAATCATCAGAACATCACCGCATTCCTATGCTGTGCGGAGGTTGCGATGACTGAACGCCAGAAACCAAATCTCTGTGTAAAATGAAATGGTGTTGTCACTGACTCTGGCTTGGTATGATTACCTTGAAATGATGTCAGACGAATGCACCCACCCACAAACCCTTCCCCTCGATTCACTCTCATTTCCAGCACTGGTGCAATGGCAGCTAACCTGGAACTGGTCAGAATGTACTTTGTTGCTTACGGGCGTTTTACATTCGCACTTGCAGCCACAAGATACACATAAATTTGTCAAACTTACGACATCTCTTGATCTAACCAGACAGTTTAGCTGGGAATTTCTTCCTTAATATAGCATCCCACAAAGAGAAGCATGACCGCATTTACAAATTGAAGCGTGTGATGATATCCTTAGAAAAATGCGGCTTCAAAAGTAGGACCGGGGATTTCGTTGTCCACATAGTTGCATGCTTCGGTAATGTAAGCCTGAATTTTCATATATTTCAAAGCGTTATTGAAACCAATGCTTGTTTCGTCATTGGTTTTTGCGGACCCTGACATTTGGGTTGTAAACTTTTTTCACCTATCAAAGAGATACCGTTAAGTGGGGGTCGGGTGAGCCATTCGTTTATTCCGATTGTGTTTACACTCTCCAAACAGTATCAAACATCTATAAGGTGAGTGCTTGGTTGCGAGGTGACTTTAGTATGACTTGATCGGTTGGCCTCGGATCTGAGTCATGTTATGATCCAAGTATCTTGCATGCGATTTGCTCAGTGACTATTAGTATACCAAAAAGGTTTCTCCCCTGTTGTGTTCTCTTCCATCTTTTTTTCTGGGCGAATGTGCTTCCAAATGATTAGTCGACCAGATAACTCCACATTTTTAATGTTTTTCTTTCCTTGATCGCACTGGTCCTCTTTTTATTGCTCTGTGCTTAAGTTTTCCACGTGTCTGGATGTCCAGTAACTTCGCAAATCCTTCATTTGTACGGGCCGATAGCGGGTTTTAGGTTAATTTTTCTGTACAGTACCAAGGCCCGACAAAATCCAGCCGTTGCGCCAATCTCGCATGGACAGGTATTCCATATTAACTCAACTGAAATGCCCTTCTTCATCTTCGTGAAATGAAGCAATTGACATTCTGTCATGCTCTCTACTGGCAAAGTTCCTTTCGTTTGGAACAGTTGAGTTGGCACTGGATAGGAATTCTGTTAATATTACTGTAATTCTACCAATTCAAAACTACTTCTGTATATCACGCTTCAAAGGGAGCTGAGGGAGAAAAGTTCAAGGGGGAAATCCACACTCACGTTTAGAAAAACGATCCAGGTGCAGCAAGTCTGTGAGTATTTGCGCCGGAAAATTCGTTCATTTTAAGTGCGCTATGTTAAAAAACGGTCTCAATTCTTATAATGCGCTTAACAATTACAATAGAGAAGCAGCGTGTTTTGAGGCACGTTAGTTTAGCACTGTCAACCAATGTGTCATTCGAATGCTCTCTACCAGCGTAACATGGATACTACTGATGAAGCATGCGAGTAGTATGTGGTTTCTTACATAACCCCGCTCCGCGTCTATTGAAAGTGAGATTTATTATGGAATTGATGCAATCGCTTTGTAGCACTCGTTTACGTCTGCGTGATAGCCAATGAGTATCCGGGGAAGTTCAGGAAGGCTCTCTCGAGAAGAAGACTGATACACAGTACTTATAAACAAGATGCATATGAGAGTTTTGCTTCCCTGTCCAACCTGTTCAGTTGGTGTTTTTCAACAAATATCTCTGTAGCGAAGGCCTGCTTCCTTTCACCAGTAAGGAGCTTGTTGCTGTCAACTCTATGTTACCAGCGTTGTCGCTGCAAATGCTCGTTCTGCATTTGGGTGTGTTCGGATCACTCCAATCGGGTAGACACCTAAGACAAAAACCACATTTGAGTCAGACCATTAATGTTCCACAGGGAGCTAACAGATAGTGACTGATGGAAATGTAACCCAAACAAACCGAGCTGATGGATCATCAAGTTTCGCCGAGCAATAAGTTTTTGGCTTATACAGCGCTAATTCGACTGAGATCCCAAAAGCCAGTGGCAACAAACTTTTGGTGAAGTGTGGAAATTCGATGACAGAACAAAAAACAACGAACCTGAATCACTTATCCTTGCTGTTTATTGCCAGCTTGAGTTCATGATGCGATTATGGTTAATCGCCTAAACGACGGGATTTTTCTGGCGAAACGAAGCAAAGACCAATATCCCGTTTTCAGAAGAGTTTGAGAATTTTTCGTCATCCGTGCGTTCTCCCGTGTTGATGATTTACCTAGCTGTCAGCGCCTGAGCAAATAGTCTGTATATGCGTCCTGAAATCCCGACTAACGTGCTGAAGGATGCCGAATGATTATAAAGGCGTCAGAGGGTAGGTGCTGCCACTGAGACATCTACTGAAGCATGCGGTCTTCACAATCCGTGTGATGCTGTTCCTCCGTGGCACAAGAGTCAGTGGTCAAGTCTCTGTCGTTTTTATCTGCCAAAGGTTCTCTCCAACCCCATCGTTTTTCCCGTGATTCTCGTCTAACTTCACTGAAATGCTTGTGCAACTCATCTGACCTTCACATGAATACAGTTCTTGCATTCCCGTCAAGCAAACCAGTTATTGTGACCGGTAAATTAGGGTCTAGCGGACCGGTGTGCGTAGACACGGTAGACGGCATACTGGTCGTTGGCTTGTTCGCTGAGCTGGGCAATTTGGTTGCAAACGTTTCATCATCAATCGAGGTGACATCATCAGTGCATAGTTGTGCGTAGCGGTGGCTTAGTGGTTGTGCGTTCAGTACAATGGAACCGCCCGGCAGAATAACTAATCGCGGTCAAAGGTCATCCCCGGCAACACACATAACACTACTGAGCACACAACCAATAACCCACCGCTACGCGCAACTACGCACTGATGATGTCACTTAGATTGGTGATGGAAACGTTTGCAATCAAATTGCCCAACTCAGCGAACAAGGCAACGACCATCTACGCTACCCGAGCAACCAACATTCTCCTCCATAAAAAGTATAATTGTTGTCCGTGGCAGTTCCAAATTGATCGTCATACATATAGTGCTAATGTGAATCAGAACCCGCTTTCTAGAAACCAAAAACATGTTCACTAGAGACATTTTCTAGTCGTCCGGTAAAAACTCATCTTAAACTATGAGAAATTTTGTTTTCATGATATTGTTACAACAAATAAATCTTTCCTTAACCGCATCAAAAACTGGGCTGAAAAAAATATATTTTATGAGACGTGCCTCATTCTTTAGGCAGCACATGTTCTGCATAAGTCTGCTGGGTGACAAAACCAAATTGTTTTTTAGCTTTCCCTGTTTAAATCTGCATACAAACGAAGCCATAAATCGTAAGAAAGTAACAAACAAGAGAAACTGTTTGTTGACTAGCATCCGGTACCGTAGAAGCATCAAGCACAGATCCCCTTGAAATGTGTACTCCAGTTACTCTAGTCGGAAGAGTAATATGTAGAGATATGGCTTTGTCACACTGGATTAGTGCCTGCCTTACGTTACTCCACTTTCATATAACAATAGTCCTAATCCCACGTCTCCCCATTTTGGTCAGAGGTGATTGGCAATTGCAAAAAGTGGGGCGTTTGATTGGATATTAGGCCGCTGTGCTTTAATATTTTCGGATAAATATAAGCGCCCCAGTGGTGAGACTTATTGTTAAGAATGCGACCCTTTTTGGTTGGACAGTTTCTTCTCCTAACAGCTCTCGTCTGTGCAGGTGAGTATAGGTGTTTTTGCATGCACTGTTTTAAATGTTTCTTTGCTAGACCATTGTATGACATCTTTTCCTGAAAGATGCGTATAACCCTACCGGCTTTATTGCCTTTTCTCAATTTGGGCACTTAATTTTTTTCGTTTTTATAACGCTGTATCATAAACCATACAGCAGTTTCTTTACGCATATGTTAGAATCAAAATGCGAGCACCATGTGTTTATGTTGGTTAAATCATCGAAGATAAAAAGATCAGCAATGTCTGAGTGGAGAAAAAGTACGCACCGGGAATTCATCCTACTTAAGTCATCATCCGGACAGAACAGAAGCAAACACGGGGCTATAAGGAGCGCCGTGCACAAGATATTACGGATGCAACAGAATGTGCTGTTATCCAAAAGAGTAAAGAGTTTTTTACTTCAGATGACAACAGCAGGTTTGTGGATTTTCCTGCTAGATCTATAGAACCGGATGCGGACATCTCCATCCCAAAAGGGAAGGCTGAGTGAGAAACACGAAAAGAGATGCGCTTTGCGTGGGTGTTTCTCTGTCCGGGATAGCAACCTAGTCATTATTTACAAAGTCCATGCTCGTAGTGTCTCTGTTCTGAAGGCGACTTATCTTCACAGCAGTAAGTAACCTTCCTCGGTCTTCTGTGGTTTCCGTATACATATATCTGAGGTCACTTGGAGCTGGGACACTGTTGCACCTGCTGTTATGTACGCATACTAACTTTTGAGCTGAGATGGACAACGCAACATTCAACTTTGATTCACAGCCGAATGAACGGAGTCTAAATTGAAACTGAAGTATCTAAGGTTTGGACGCCAAAGGTCTTCTTAGTGGGAGGAGGTACTTTTCGCAAGATCTAGAGTTCCGAAGAAGTTTTGGAAATAATAACGCTGTTTTCATCATCCTACAGAACCCAGCTATTTGTTTACATAATTACATTTCACATTACTTCAGTCACCCCAAAAGTATCTGCCTTCCAAGCCGTGGCAAATCGCTTCCATTTTGAGTGCGTCATTTCTTTGGCATGAGCAGTTGTATTTTACATAAGCGAAATGCGCATATTTACAAATCAGACTGATGTACACGGGAGAGTTAATCTCCAGTTATTCTCAGCTGAATCTCTTGTTCTTGACACTCTTCAAGTGAATTTGTTGCACAAAGCCCTATGTTATTCCGGCTACTATGATATTTAAGGTATGGGAATATGCATTCATGACGTAACACACTTCTTCTAAGGTCACTAAAAACACTGGGTTGGCATTCAAACTCAAAACCTGACCAACAGCCAGTTTCGTTCGAAACTCTGATTTGTCCTTGAAATCGTATCCTGGCTTTAGGAGAGTCCTAGTACAACCAAAAAACAATATTCTTCTTAGTTATGAAGCTATCACGTACGTTTACTATCTAAGGAACAAGGAACCAGAAATGGCTGAACGCCTGAAGTGAAACAGATTCAGAGTAACCTCTTCCAAATGTGAGCTTCATTTAAAGATTTTTTAATGTAGATTAGCCTTTCCCTGCTATGCTCACTCTGTAATGACCCAAAATCCGCTTTTTAAGGGTAGTTACACAACTCGTGGAAAGCAGGTGATTACAAATACCAATGTTCCTAAATCTCTCAGGGAGTCTTACAAAGTTCTATAGCACAATTCTTTTGGGGTGCATTGCATTATTCAGGAGCCAGCATATGTTCTATCAGCTGATCATCGCCATCCTATGAGCAATGTCACATGAGATTAGACTATGACTACACGCTCGTTCCTCACATTCACTCTCTATTCTTCACATTACCACCAACCCTGATAAACTCATTTACAGATACTCAATGTGTTCAGAACTGCGGAATCGACAATCGTTTATTCAAATAAATCCGGTGGAAGTTTATAAACGACGATCCGACATAAATGGCAAACATATCTGGTCGAACACAGCTTAGGAGTTAGTATCGCTTGTTAAGTAATAATCCCATCCACAAATAGACTGCCACTTTATCTTGCTGACCATAATATAAAAAACGTTGTGGATTAATGGGAATCTCGATCAGCTGCTTGTGGCCAAACTTTTAAGCATGGAAACTACTAGCCGGGGTAGTTGCGGATTCCAAACTCCCTAACGTTTATTGAGATGTGCACTGCTGATGATCTCAATTAAGTACAAAACAATTCTGCAGTGCTTCTTGGCACTTTGGCATGGATTGACATCTCTGGAACTAAGAAATCTCCAGTAAAAGTGAGGTGAAGTATACAGGACTGGAAGAAGCGGAAGAAGCTGGAAGAAGTGGTTTATGCTAGTTGGCGTTATAGTTCTATTTCTAGTTGGAGAAAGTACATAATAAAGTATTACCTCCTGACCTAAATAACAAACCCGTATTTTTTATTGAATGAAGATAAAGCGTAGTGCATCCGAGTTGAACGACCCCGAACTGTAAATAATCTGTGTGAACGGTCATCTGACTTTCAGTTTATGACGTCTAAGTTGAACGAAGAATTCTTTTTATCAAACCAATTTAACGAAAGTGGGGGTTCAATTTTTAGCCATTCAATTCTGTAGATCTCTGACTTCTGAGATTTCCTCATCTTGGAAGCCTAGTAAATGCAGGTACTGCAAGCGGACTGTCGTGCTTCGAAACCAACTAACTCCACTCATTTTTCCTATAAGATCAATATGCCTTGCACTTACAAACTGCTCTAAGGAGCTATAACTCTGAAGATATACTTTGACGATTAGTTTAAGTGGACGGCCGTTTAAGCAGAAGAAGCGAGCACATTTCGGTAAATCCATAAATTCCTGGACATTCAGAGTTCGTTCAGTACACGGCAGAGCGGACTATTGAGCTTTAACGGCGGTGAGTCCAACGTGCCATATGCGATTTCATGTGTAGTGACATATCCTCAGTGGTCGTTGCTGCATACGATGAATACGAACACAGTCAACAAAACAACGCTGGTGTAGACTGGGCTGCCGGTGTCAGATACGGTTGAGGTACTCCATACTTTAAAACGAGTCGCAAGTTTTTAGTACTCAGAAAGAGCAAACGAATGGATTAAAGTTACATTTTTCTACATTCTCAATACTACCGTTTCACAAATTCAGCTCTCTTACAGTAGCTGTCCGATGTGATGTAAACTGCAGCTTCACTGTTCATATTACTTCTTTAATATCCGTAAGTGTTGACAAACAATAGCCACGTCACCAGTTCGAAAGAGAACTGGTGTACTGTATTTCAGTAGAGCATCCGTCCGTCCAACTCAAAAACAAAACTCAATGATTTATCATTACATCAAACAGGTTACATCCCTCCACTGGATGTCTAGTACAACCAAGGGCAGATTTCCCTTCTTTTTGGGACTTTTGCCGGTGTTCCAATTTTCATGGTACTTTGCCTCCATTCGTTTCGATCAGGAAACTAACTGCAATCATCCAGGTTTTGCTCCCCTGCATTAACCTATATATATTATCTCCATCTCATTACATTTGTTCTTCATAGAGTATCTAAAACCAGAAATATGAACACGTTTTGTCCAGCCCTTCTCTTTCCGACACGTCCTGACTCAATCCACACTAGTGAGGGGCATCGTGCAACAAAACTCATAAAGCCATCATTCTTATCTCTCAATAAAGGTGGCCAGCTGAGTTACTCTACCCGGACATCTTACGGACCGAAATCAAGTCATATGAGTATCATAAGAATTTTACCAGATGTTATTCTGCCGGTCCCGATTTATCTTCAGTGGGAAAGGACATCAATTGGACTGTACTCCTTACAAGCTAGCCACCAGAACAAATGTTCAGAGGTGGGTGTCAAGTGAAATGTAGCCCAATAAAAAAGCCTGCTGCAATCTGTTAACTATCCGTTTCATAATGCCGCAAAGGTTTACATATACATATATATATATATATGCATATATGTATATATGGTTTTCTGTAACACCAATACTGAAGCTAGAAGATACGTAATATGGATTTTCATTGTCATTCCATTTTAGATGGCTTCCTCACAAATGTACAGTCTTCAACAAGTTTGATGGACCTGACAAAAAACCTATGTTTCTTTGTACTCAGAGAAACGGAAGGAAGGCTAACTTCACCCAACTATCCGCATATGTATCCCCGGAACTTGACCTGCGTATGGATCATTGCTGGACCTGTGGGATGCACCATTCGGTTAAATATTTTCAGCTTCTCAGTAAGTGGTTGCAATAAACTTGCACGAAACACAGTATTTAACCAGTATTCGTGCAGTTTTAATTTGATTTGAAACTAAATGAGGGATTTTGTTTCCAAGTCAGTTGATCGTAATTTTTGTCACCTCGTGCAGACAGATTTGTACCTATCGTGTGCGGCGTGCTTAAAATCAATATATGAACTGCGTGCTTGGGATACGAGAGCCTCAGCCAGCCAGGTGAACTTCATGGTGCGCGCCAATCACTTTGCTAAATTCGTCATAGAACGAAAAATTTCACCATTCGGCTGTCCACTGGCTGAACGAGCACGGGCGTTAGTTGTTGTGGCTCTGACTCTCGGATGTCATGACTTTGGGCTCTTGTTCATTCACAGTTCGTCTCACACTACTGTGGCCAAGAGGAAATGTCAAATGACGGAAATGATAATCCGATGACCAGGATTTTGGTGCGATTTATGTCATTATGAAAGTTATTGTGCCTCACGCTTTAACATCAAAGGGAATTTGCAGTGACTTGTTTGAGACCAAAACCCTGTCATGTAGAAATCAAATGGGAATTTCATTCATTTTGTACCGCCAGTTTTGATCGAAAGAGTATACCTATCTTTTTCGCGTTTTCATCACTTTACCCCGAACATTTTCTCTACCGGTCTTTTGAACCTGTTTCGGTTAGAATAAGGAATCTGAATGTCTTTATTTGTACACTTAGCTCTATCAGCCAAAGAGTTTAGCTCAGGTGATCAGTCCTCATGAAGCACACGAAGTTTTAAAAAGGCTGCTCCGCTTTCTATTGATCATTTTGGCACTCTCTAAACGTGGGATATTCGTATTCCGAATGTGTTTTACTGACGAAATGTTTCCTTACTGACTATTCACTGACTAGTCCCCCTGAGTTGGAGAGTGTTTCTTTTATCTAGCAGCTCTGTGTCAGGATATCCTCTCAAACGTGACCAAACAACTGCCTTTGCTGATTTCATGTGACAAAGCTTTACCCCTTTCCACTGCAATAATATTAGCCTGACTTATCTAGGTCTTATTTGTAACTCTGGACGATATCTTTAACCTAGCTCTGAATGGAACCAATAAATTTTATCAATCAATCGAACTGTGAAATGGCACATGGTTCACCACTGATAACTTTTAGAATCGCGCATCATCCGAGGTGATAAATCCAGCTAATTGAGAACAGCGAGCAAATGGTGCCGATCAAGATTAGCTGTACGTAATTTGTTCGTCCATGGGATGCATTTGATCAGTCTCGCGAGGCCTCTTAGTTTATTGTAGTCTTGATCAATATTAGTTGCGTTCAGCTGAAATAGCACCAAATCCTCCAAAGATCACAGCTCTTCAAGAGAATGTTATTCCGTACACACCCCTAATGACTCGGATGCAGTCTTATCCTTTTAATCAGGTCCTGTAGTACACGAAACATGTCCATCGCAGCGTTCGTGTGGGAAGCACATGTGCACGAATCGGCGTCAGTACATAATTCCGTTGGGCAATGACAACAGACTTAATGAAAACATCGTGCCTTGGTTAACACAAGACAAATTTAGGCACGAGACTGTTACACACGAAGTGAGTACAGCATGAACCAAGGGGAACGAGGATGAATATGATTTCAAGGGTTTGAGCATCGCGGTGTCCAAGCCATAACCTTGCTGGCTGGCTGCTATTTACGTTCAAGGTCAACACGATGCCCACGTAGACCATGACACTTTGATGAGAGACCTTGGTTAAATTCGCATCAAATGTGGAACTACAGAGGCAACTTTCTGCGGTTAGGTGCACTGAAAACTGCTTAAGTGACTACTGACTACCCCTTCAACAACAAATGGTTTTATCACCGCGGATATGTGGAATCAAGAATAATGTGAATGTGTTACTGGGGTTTTTTTGCGGATATCCGATGCTATGTCCTTTAAAGGATACGTGATTGTGCTATAACTGTGTAGTGCTTGGTGTGTGCGAAATCTCCTCCGGGACTTTCAGTCTACATGCTCACTACAGAATTTTTAATCCGAAAGGTTCAATAAACAGCCTACCTGGAATCGGACCACCGGACGGTTAGGCCCATCCATTTCAATTAGGATACATTGTCAGCAAGACTAGGTGGGCAAAGCCAATCTATGCTGAAAAGCTTAGAAGCAGTGTACACGAACAGCGAGCAAATGGTGCCGATCAAGATTAGCTGTACGTAATTTGTTCGTCCATGGGATGCATTTGATCAGTCTCGCGAGGCCTCTTAGTTTATTGTAGTCTTGATCAATATTAGTTGCGTTCAGCTGAAATAGCACCAAATCCTCCAAAGATCACAGCTCTTCAAGAGAATGTTATTCCGTACACACCCCTAATGACTCGGATGCAGTCTTATCCTTTTAATCAGGTCCTGTAGTACACGAAACATGTCCATCGCAGCGTTCGTGTGGGAAGCACATGTGCACGAATCGGCGTCAGTACATAATTCCGTTGGGCAATGACAACAGACTTAATGAAAACATCGTGCCTTGGTTAACACAAGACAAATTTAGGCACGAGACTGTTACACACGAAGTGAGTACAGCATGAACCAAGGGGAACGAGGATGAATATGATTTCAAGGGTTTGAGCATCGCGGTGTCCAAGCCATAACCTTGCTGGCTGGCTGCTATTTACGTTCAAGGTCAACACGATGCCCACGTAGACCATGACACTTTGATGAGAGACCTTGGTTAAATTCGCATCAAATGTGGAACTACAGAGGCAACTTTCTGCGGTTAGGTGCACTGAAAACTGCTTAAGTGACTA
This sequence comes from Opisthorchis viverrini, assembly GCF_000715545.1. NCBI lineage: Eukaryota > Metazoa > Platyhelminthes > Trematoda > Opisthorchiida > Opisthorchiidae > Opisthorchis > Opisthorchis viverrini. The sequence continues at coordinate 57,475 of NW_008752395.1, forward strand.
CTGACTACCCCTTCAACAACAAATGGTTTTATCACCGCGGATATGTGGAATCAAGAATAATGTGAATGTGTTACTGGGGTTTTTTTGCGGATATCCGATGCTATGTCCTTTAAAGGATACGTGATTGTGCTATAACTGTGTAGTGCTTGGTGTGTGCGAAATCTCCTCCGGGACTTTCAGTCTACATGCTCACTACAGAATTTTTAATCCGAAAGGTTCAATAAACAGCCTACCTGGAATCGGACCACCGGACGGTTAGGCCCATCCATTTCAATTAGGATACATTGTCAGCAAGACTAGGTGGGCAAAGCCAATCTATGCTGAAAAGCTTAGAAGCAGTGTACACTCTGTTTCATCCTTATTGGGAATCATCAGCAGTGCACATCTCACGAAACTTCGAAGAGTCTCGAACCCTCGAACTTCTGGCTTAACCGACTTAACCGTTCGGCCACGAGTGGCTGATCAGCAGTGTGATTAACTCGCACTTAGACAGGACGTAGCGCCGCTCATCCTTCAATCACGGGATCCACATCACGTGGTCACACGTGTTGACTGGCTCCTCGAGCAACGAGTTCTCAGATGAAAATTTCACTCATCGGGTGAAGTTTATTCTTCCACTCAGCTACTTATAGATTGTTGGTAGTGCGAGGATGGTAGTGTGCGCTTATGATCCCAAAGAAGAATGAAACAGCTGTACAGTGCTTCTAGGCTTTTCAGCATAGATTAGCATCACTTGCCGGATGAAATCACAAAAATTTCTCATACTACCAACAAAGTTCTTTCTTCCTTTGCCTGTATAGTTTCTAAAAAGTTGTTAATGTTCACGAAATACACACATTTGCAAACGAATCTAGTTTTTACGTGGAAAGTAAGTGAAACCAAACTGAGTCTCTCGTTTATGACATTCTTCAACTGAGTATGCTGCACACAATCTGTCTTACATCTTAGTTTGTACGATATTCGAGGTTTTGTAGAATCTTTTCTCCAGCGAACGACCGGTTTTCCTCCCTTAGTGCTCACCAGGAAGACACAGTCCTGAAATTTCTATCAACCCCACGTTCTACCTGAACCCGAACCCAAACTTAAATACGAAATTTGCAAGCAGAGAAGGAGATTAGGGCATTAACTGTTCAGCCCGACAGACCTTTTTCTTACAATATTTAGCCAACCCATCCTTCTACCGGTTTAGTACTTCTAGTATGTATACCACTCCTCAGTTGAGCAGAAGGCATTGCACATCTCTAAGAGTTGCCAGTTAGGTGCTTCCTTTCGTCGTGGGCTCGTGTATATGTGCACGGAGTTTGCAAGAACGGTTTGGCATAAACCGATCTTCGCAGTTCACCAGAAAATAAGGTTGGTTTAATTTTGGACATCTTAGAGACCCCCCTTGTCCTGACGGAACTGATCATATTCCTCAGACAGCCCAAGCACATCGTTCACAACTCGAAGATGACCACCCGTACATTTTAGTGATTCAGGTTCGTCTGGTGTGCGCTAGTGAATTTGTGTAAACACACCCGCCTCGAAACTCTCATCTCTGAAGTTATAATCCTACCAGGGCCAACAAATTGCAATATTGATGAAGTCTAATAGGATAAAACCTCGAATCCAATGCTTCCTTCCAGAATACTTCTTCCAGGAGGAAAGTGGGTGTATTTCAAAGAGCATGATGAGATATAATATTTTTATAGCAGAAAGCAACAACCGCAGTGCCGGCGGCCGAAATCACCAATAGAGGTCAAAACGGCAGCAGGGTTCCAAAATCAAACACCGGTGCCAGCTCAGGCAGTGATTTTCACAGGTGACTGTCTTAAATTTATGGTGAACCTGGTGATCTTTCGTACATAGATCGTTCTTTTGCAGCTTGTGCTCTCTGCACTAAAAGCTCATGAGTGAAGGAGGAACTAGGTTAATCATCAAAGCGGTTTGCTTCAATTATGTGTGGTGAACCTCGAAAGCCTGACCGGAAATAACTCAACCACAAACGATGAATGGCCTTTATTTGAGAACTCACTGAATACAGGATCTCATAAATGCTGCAAATGTGTGCCCTCATTATATGAATAACGCTTTTGTCGTTCAACTCAACGAATGTCGTATTTGGTGAGGTCCCCATACTACAGGCACCACAAAAAATAGGAAATCCAATATGGAAACATGAAAAGTTATGCTTGATCCATTTCCAAATACTCCCATTTTCCTAACCGTGTACACTAATCTCGCAGAAGTTTCAGATGTTCCCAACAAAGGAATATCTTCCAATATTTCCAAAGTTTCACTACACCGTCATTTGATTGCACTTCCTAACAACTGTCAGCAGACCGAGCGATACACGCGCGCTCACACCGGGACGTAATATATTACCCATGTTTGTCCATATGTTTATGCAACGTTCTAAACTCAATCACAGAGTTACCGAGAATAAGGCAAGGGAGCATGTAATGTGAGTACCACGACTGGTGATAAAAACCAGTCATCTCCTGACATCCTATTTGGAGATCCTTGTGTGAGGAACGTTGTGCCTGAAAAGGTGAGGGCACTTACACCCAAGTTAAAGAAACAACAGATGATTATGTTTGGTTGTTGGTCTGTTCGCCAAGCTTGGCAATTGGGTTGCAAACGTTTCATCACCAATCGAGGAGACATCGTCAGTGCACTCAACCCTGCACTGACGATGTCACCTCGATTGGTGATGAAACGTTTGCAACCCAACTGCCAAGCTCGGCGAACAGACCAACAACCAAGCAGCGCACCCGAGCTACCTACATTCCAAAACATTGCCAAGATAATTCTGTGCTGAGCCAGCACGCGATGTGCCTACCTCCTAAAAAAGGCTATTCTGGGAAAACCAAGCAAAATCTATAATTTCTAAGAGATATTTCCTTCTGAAGGTGATTTTTCTAGGGATGAACAACTGTAGTACTGAGCCTATATAGAGAGGCTTTAATCTCAACCGATTAAACTATTTGTTCGACCCATTAAATGGGTGAGGGGCAGATTTTACCTAGGCTATTGAGATTGTGTGACTAGTTCAGGCGGTACTATACAGGCTGTGACGGTAATTTTTCAAATAAATGTAACAGTATCAGTCTCAAGGTAATCAATGGATAACAACGTGCCATTTATACGAGTAATATATTCATACTAACTCGTCAGTAAAGACCATGTCTCAGAAACAACCAATCTTATATGATCCCTTGAAAAGTATCTCAGTAATAAATGCTCTCGGCAGACAAACATTTGACAGCTTCAAATTCCTTTTCCCAAAAAAACACGACAGTACCACTACCCACGATTGTTTCGGCTTTTTTAATTTTTACAAATACTGAAATTCCATTTAACGGAGCTATTATGAAAGGTATCTGTCTTCTCTTCCGGGTCTTTCTTTGGAGCAGGATGGCACAAAAGGTGTTGGTGAGCTGGAAACCATGTTATGAACTCCATACATGAGTGCCGTCTTCTCATGGACAGTATACATTTTTTATATCTGGTTGGTTACATTTCTTCGTATACTGTGATCTAAACTGAGCAGAGTGCAGGATGAAAGCAGATTGATTAAAATCTCGTGAACAATAGGTTTAATGCAGAGGAGCATTCTTCCTAGTGGCCACCAAACATAGTTTTTCTATGAACATGTTTCTAAGGAAAATACCCAGAAAAATAACCTCAAATTAGTTTCTTTTGACACATGGTCTCTTCAGTGAGTGATTATCCAAGTGCGGGAATAGAGGAAAACGTGGTAGCTTCTGGTGGTTAGTTTTCCTAGAGGAAAAAGCCGCGATAGTAATGCCAGTCGTTCAGGTCATACACATTAGTCGACACCCATTGCCACTTAGAGAATAAACGTTCCCTAAACTAGCGATGAAACGCTGACAGTATGCGGCGTGAGAACTCCGCCTTCTGGTATTCACTCGGAGTATAATCCTTGTTATGTGGCAATCTCAACCATTGACAGTTGTAATAAATAAATGCAAGGAAGTTTTTGAGACATTACCATCGGAAAGAGAAACCGCCTATCCCTTCAGTAGCAGGACGCTTGAATCCACGCAGACGTACGCGAACATGCGATCAAGATTTCATTGCCGAACGAATCATCGTGCATGTTCAGTGACCGAAATACTAAATCGAACAGTCTTAAGCCTATCTTTGGACTTGATAGAGAACATGAGACACCAAAACGGGCGAAACCGGACGTGGGCTGTCAACGGATTTTCAGAAACCTTATGAGTAGTACATTACAAAGATAAACATGAGACACCATTAAAACCAGCACCACACAGGATAGATTTGAAATACGCAACCACTACCAACATAATGGTAATATGTATAGGATTGACCGGCCAAAATATTGGTAGTGGGCTCATCTGTCCCGTTCCACAGCCGTTTGAGTTTAGACAAACTGCAGCATTTTTTGAATTACCCCCACAAGCAACCTGCATGACAGTTAATTGCCTGGAAAGCATGAAAATCCCTGACCATTCCGCAGATGTTCAAGGGTACAAGCAGATCTCCATGAAAATCGTTACTGGCCAGACAACTACGCACTCTGAAACCCTTCAGTGTTTTTGCCCGTTTGTTCCGTGACCTTACCGGAATGTTCATCCGTAGTCATAAGTAAATGCCACCGAATGTATTGGTAGAAACTGTTACTTGCGCTGACGCATGGTTATTCGCCAATACCTTCCTCGACCGTTACAATATTTGATTCGTCTTTAAATAAATTTATAGAGAAATTCCGAATGCTTCTCTATTTACATCAATGGATTTTAAACTGGACGGCCTAAAAAAGCTAAGATTTCAAGACACAAAGCTTAATTATGCCCGTCGATAGGAAATTCATCCAAGGAGAACGCAGTTCTAACCCTTACGGAGTTTGTGCATGCTTAAAGGACGGGAATCGAACATGATAGGAAGGTATAGACTAGAGTGGGAGTGTCGGAAAGGTGTTTTCCACTAATTACCCACAACAGACAAGCGTTCCACAATATTAGAATAATGATATGCTTACCAGATTTGTATTCGAACTACTTCAGCTTGACAAAGGTTTTGATTTCCTGGAGGTGTATGATGGGACCGACACCTCACCTGCGCCTTTGGGCAAGTGGAGTGGACATGACTTGCCTCCCCCAGTTCAGTCAACAACCAATCGTTTGGTACTGAAAATGACCACCGATGAGATGCTGGAATTCTCCGGATTTATCGCCAAATACACATCTTGTAAGTTTGATCTCCAAGCTTCACCCAATATTTCAACTTGCTGTTGGTGTTCAAAGATCATGCAACCACCCCCTTGATAAATACTGATCATAGGAGTTCAGATAGTAATAACATAGACCTATAATAGTCATCAGCTCCAAAGAGTTGTTACACATAATTTCTATGCGCAGACTATTGGTTGTGCAACTTCGACTTTAATTGAAGTAATAGTAACTTCGGTTGCGGGAGAAATGTCTTCAAAATCAGGACTAATACCCCTTTGTGGACTGATGAACCCATTTAACTCTAGGGTCAAGCCTTGATTATTTTTACACCTTTACATAATTTCACTGATACATCCATGCACTTATGCCGTGCCCTATCGAATGGGTTTACAAATCTAAATGCTTTAGAACCCAATGGCAAGCCACTTAATATCACATGAACAAATATCATTGTTATTGTTCCGTTTACTCGTAACAAGCATAAATCCAACTCTAGTGAAAACCTGAGACCAACACTTATCTGATGAGCCTCAGGGAGGACTAAAACGGTAGTGAGCTGTCTGCATTTTCGGAAACCTTACCATTAGTACGTGCGGTTGATAAAAAAACACCAAGTCTAGTCCAGGAGTTAGCAGATATGTGTGCAAAAGTAATACGCACACCGATGTTTGCAGCAGTATCATTTTTATTGTCGTAAGACCGTAAAATTAAAATAATCGGAAGTCGCGTTTCAAGCATTATATTTCATTGATATGCTTCGATGGCAAAATGTGGGCGAATAAACTGAAATCTCAAAGTTCTCACAAATTTACCATGTTGAAGTACAAGCAAGCAATTAGAACGAATCACGAGACAGCAGCTCTTGATTGCCGATATTGCGGTTGTCCATATTACATGAAAATCTGTAAAAGCTACGGACAATTTACTTTTTAAAAGCAGCAACTGGGATAGTCCATTGCGCGACCTACCTGCTGACTTTCTGGTGACCTCGAATGTCAGTACTATACGAGAGCTCTGAAATTTTCTAGTATGGGCATTTTATAGACAGTTGGATACACCAACTGACACAGAAATGAAATCCAAATGAACAGTAAGCGCCTCCCGTCTGCGAATCTTAACCAGCTGGGTTTCTCTGCTTTGAGGCAAATTGGACATTATTTGATAACCTTTTAGAAAGAAGTTCCAATTCCGAATGCTGCGCTAACTGAGCAAATTGCCTTCGAGGAAACTGACGGTAAGAATGTCTCGAATGCTCGGTCGGTGGACCAGGAATGTGTCCCAACAAGTTGTGCTCAGATATATTGTATTAGGTAGTTGACATCAATCTTTAGCAGAAAAACAAGGTCACACTCTCTGTAAAGGATAATGATTTTGAAAGCACGCTTAGGTTCCATACGAGTGCATAGAAAACACTTAGCACCTGATTAAAGTGAAAGGGACTGTACTAGTCCATGAACAGGCGGAACACGGCCGCTTCATGAGGTAACAACTGCCCTCCTCGCATCTCTAATAAACAAAATGGCCTGATTTGTTACACCTAACAAGATACGCCGTTTATGATAGCTTATGCACAAACCCTACTTTCTTTTGAGTTCACAAAGTCAATTTGTGATCGATCGTAGTCATAATCCACCTACATCAATTGTCTGAAACTTTAAAGGCAAAAAGTGCGTTGTCACAGCGTACATGATTTTGCTCCCATAGGTCGGTCTGGCTTTTTCTTATGTACATTCTCTTGTTCCGCAAACATCACGAAGAATTATATGAGAGACTCCTTATGTTTATCATAATGGTGGACATCACTAGATAAACTACTGAGGCCAGATGTATTCTACTAGCTCTTAATACTGACTAGTTAATCGCCGGTTTTCCAATTTGAAACACATTTCTTTCTGCCGCGCTTTGCTGACAAAATCCGAGCAATATGTTTGGGCTGCATTCTAGCTATTAATTTCAGGTAGTTAGGATGTGAACTTCCTAAGTTAACCAGCTTGTTGTAACGATACTTTCGTTTGTACCACCTCCGGAGTTCATGGATGACGGATCTTCTCGAAATGATATGAAACCTTGATGCGGCTTCTCTATTCTCATTCAAATCCGGTGCGACGTGGATGTTATCTTGCTCGTGTAATTCAGTGGGAGGAAATGTATTCTAAAAAGGATCGGAAATTTTGTGCGCGCAGCTAAGTCTAAAAATATCTAGCTAGGATTCAAAGAACACTCGGGCTATATGGGTTTGCTATTTTGATGTTGGTTTCTAATTTGCGCATATCTTACTTGAAACTGATAGATTTTTCCCATTCTAGGTGAGGGTACTCTTCGGAAAGGAAGCTAAAGCTTTAGAGTCACTAAGGCGAGTCGATGCAAAAGTTTACAAACCTATAAACTGAACGCTTAAAAAGCTGCGAATGAAGCTCCAGTCAAACAATCAATCTAGTATCAGTGAATGAAATACAAGCGAGGAACTAAGGCACCTATATCAAGAATTCCTCAGCTCGTATATCCACAACTTTAGACACCCGTTACTTGTTTACTCAGCCTACTGCCAGTCTACCAAATGCCATCCAGATAGAGCCAGTGCAGCTCAAAAGTAATAAATCAGTTGGCTTAACATGCTGTTTCAGGTTATCTTGAAATGCTCCACAGTACACCGTCCCTCCTGGTAGATTTGTGTATTTGGGGGTCAAATGCTTGACCGTGGAAGTTCATCCTCAAGTCCCCTTTCGTATGTCAGCTTCCTGAAATTTCAGCCGGCTCCACACATCTTCCACCCGCTTAACCTTTTGGTCTTCGTAAACTGAATCATTCAACTCCATTTTGAAGTTGAGCTTGAGCTGCAAGTACTCATCTGTTGCTAAGTAAAGTTTGTGTGCTGGATAAAATAACTCAAAGTGAAAACATATTAGGATCAAGAAAAACATACTTTCCCAGGAGTATTTTCTTGAGAATCATTGAAGACCTCGACCAGCATATTGCGGACTAACTAGGAGTTCCTCATGCATCTGCAACAAGATTGCCGGTCCAATGCTTAGGGTCAGGTTCGCGGTGTCCACCTGGGCGATCATGATTTAAATGATCCCCTTAAAATATTCACAATATACATTACTTATAAGGTTTCTGAAAACTCTTCGACAGCTAACGGTCGGTTTTGTCCTTCTTTGGACTCGCCGCGTAAGAGCAGTCCCCGAGATTCCATCAATTTTATGTTCCAGTTGAACCGAAATCAGGCAGATTTCGACAAACACACTCAATTTGGTTTTGACAGGAAACTCATCAGGAATACAGATGAATTTTTTAGGCAGTATATTCACACTCTTTATGAGTAAGCACTACATATAAATATTCACTCAAACATTGCATTAATATCACATTACATTATAACGATAATGATAAATTTAATACAGCTTGTTCGGCAATCGGTAAGTTTTTTTAAGATTCTAATCCAATAAAGAGTGAGTGCAGGGTTTTTCGCTAAAATTAAAACGGTAATTTTCTTTGGGCCATCTAACAAACGAACGAAAACGCTACCTGAATTACATGAACATATCAACCTAGTCCTGCCAGCCAATTAAACGGTCAATTTTCCACACAACAATGTAAATAAAAGCCAGAGAAGAAAAAGAAGCATCATTCCAGATCCAAATCACAGCTGGCCTTATAGAAAGCGAAGCGCTCGGCTGACGGATTTGGAAGAACATGGGACAGCCAACTCTACAAACAATAATAAGCAAGTAAGATCCTCTGACTACTCCCACTCAACTCTGTTGACACACCTGCCAACTTTGGTGACGAAAATTTTCTGTCCACGCATGGGGCTTGTGTCTGTTTCTCTCTCATCTTCGAGGGTGCATTAACGTGAAGCACCTGTTTACAAATTTTCTCGTTATGAAGTTCAGCACAGAGTGAGATACTCAGAATAATTTTTCTTGGGAAGATGATTTATATGAGGAATTCATCGATTTATAACTCCATAGAGCCTTAATCGATGTTTCGACATGTTCCTGCTAATTCGGTTGGCTATGGTGATGTGCTGCAGGAATGAGTTGTAACTAACTACTGTCCCAGTTCCAATGCCTGAGCGTCGGAAAAAGACTAACCAACAAGGGACACAACAACTTTATTGTGGAGAAGCGAGTGCAAAAATCACGAGGAGCATGTTTCTACTTAATAAGTACTTTTGACCTTGAATCCAGGCTGTCCGACTGGCGTTGGGTGAACACTCATTGTCGTTGGTTGCGCTTTATGACAGGCCTGGAGACTGATCATTGGTGGCCGTTGCTAAACCACTAACTACTTGGGCGCCCAATCGGGAGCAAGCTGCTGTCCGGATGCATGACGGTAACCCAATTGCGATTTGAGTGGATTTTGCGGGTCTCAATAAGTTTCGAGCATTCTGGGATTATTATCAGGAATCTGACATTCCTAGAAGAAATACTTGCTCAAGTTGGAAATTAGCCATTGACACCTTGCGTACCTATTCTTTGTAATACGGTGAGATGCTGTACTCTGTCGAAGGTCTTCAGGAAATCGAGGTAAATGACATCGACCTTTACACCATCATCTGTGTCCCTGCTTCATTTACCTATGGTTAGCCAAAGGATTGCCAGGCATGAGTTTCTGTGTAAGAATGCGTGCTGCTCACTTACTGCTTTCTCAGGAGTTCGCAAAGGTGTTCTGTTGATTAGATTGGTAGAAAGATAATCAATGAGGCTGGATCGCCCATCACTTTGTTAAATTGATGTGGCAGTATTTTTGCGCTGATCAGTGGTACTGAAAATGTCCAGTAGTGCAGAACGCAGTCATCATCTTTGTAAGGCCGTTTGCCAGTAATGAAATACATTTTGGGCTGATTTTGTCTATGCCAGATCCGGTGTTCCCTCGGGGACTTTCAAACTTCCTTTCCATAAATGATGCAATGAAATATCTGCGTTGGAGTAGGCTCCAAAGGAGAGTAAAGAGTATATAAATCACTGTGCTAAGCGTGAACTCGGAGATAGATGTGTGGAAATTATTATTTACTAAGGCTGTTCCTCTTAGGCGACAAACTTTGACTTGCGCTGTTTGGAATCGGGTTACTCTACCGGGACATTAAGCAAATGTGTACGCAGTAAAGTGAAACGATAAGCGGAAAAATTTCCCAAGTTTTATAAATTTCGAAAACTAATCGCTAGGCAGATAGAGTACCATAAACTACGGAAAATTCAAAATGAAATTCAAGGGATTGTGCCCGGAGAAGAAAAAAATAACTCGGAGAAAATTACATTTACATAAAACAAGAATGAAACTGTTCAATCCAAGGAATATGAAACAATGCAACAGACGTCAAAAAGGAAAAGGATTAACAAACCGTAAAAACATTCCAACTGAAATAAAATAACTGGGAAAAATTATTAAAAGAGCAAAAAAGAAAAAGCAGGGACCTTCAAACCGAGAGAGAAGAAATAG
>NW_008752396.1:0-5760 GCF_000715545.1 Opisthorchis viverrini
AGATACTCAGCTTTTTGCAGAACTGGAGTGAATTCGTTGATATTGAGTGGGTTTAACCTGGCTTGGTTGATCCCGCTACTGTGTTCCGCGACCGCGTCACAGCGGCAACAAACAAGGGCATCGTGTTAGTACCTTGGTACCCCTGTATATGCCTGTATATGTGGATTTTAATCCGAGTTCCCGTGTGGAATGGTGCTCATTGTGCCGTGAATATCCGCGTGATTATTTGAACATCCGTTGGAACCCAATCGTAAGCGCGTTGCGCTGTGTTGCACAACGCCAAATTCCCCAGTCAAAAAAAGATTGAGCATTATCAATATCAAGACTTACATACATCGAAGCGTGAAAGTTAAAAATGAAAAATTCTTTTGATTATTTGTTTAAGATCCTTTTGGTTCATTTTCGGATGTGCTCTTAACATAAAATATACGATGATTCTCCCTCGTTGAATTCCTTGCTTGGCAGCATTTACCCACTTGATTTCGATTTTAGGACAAACTCTTAGGTGTAGTCCTATTTTCTTTGCACATTTGACGCCGCTTAAAATCCCATGTTCACCGTGTATGACGTTTGTCAGGGTAGATAAACTTCACTGAAAAACCTACCACGGCTGACAACACACCCAGACCATAACTAAAATTTGTCCTCGTCATGAACCGTAACCAAAACCAGATGGGATGATGATATCCACTGAAGTAAAATGAGATAATTATTCCACACTTTGACTTTTTCCCAATTACTATGTCAGTAAAAAGCTGGGATCAGAAACCGGAAATACCGTCAAAATACTGCACACAAAAGGCATCTCAAAATCTGGATGCGACCGAATAGCGTGAACTAAAACTACCCATTGCATGGGTCTCTTTACTGGAAATTTGCTACATCTGCTTGTATCGTTTGGCATAAAAAGGTAATTAGTTTATTAACTACAGTTCAGTGTGCAATAAAGTTCAACACAACCACCAAGAAGCGTGCACACAGAGTGGATAAAAGCCAGAATTAACTTGGCTGTTGGGTGAATCTACGACCAAGGCAACCACGTGAAAGGTAACTCCAGTGCAATCTTGCGTTGGTTGAAACGTAAACAAGTGAAGTAGTACGCCGGAGGAAAATGGAGCTGCATATTCACGTTTTACTCATGGCGACAGTTTCCGATTATTTTCAAACGGCTGAGGCATCTTTATGCCAGTTTATTTAACCTGAGTTTTCGAAGGCCGAACGTGGATGACAAATGATGTGTTTAACTGACCAGTTGTCCGTAGATAAGGGGCAGAGTGCCATAGCTTGAATTCGCGTTCTGACAGCGGGACCTACCGAAAAGGCCAAATGAAATGATGTGGCTTTATCACTCATTGCGCATTCGATAGCTGTCATGACATGCACGCCGAGCTTTGTATTGTGCCCCGCCATAACGCTAACAAAACAAAATTGTCTAAATGTGCAGGTTCAGTGACAGCAGAAGTAAAATTTAGGGCCGCATTTTGGAAGTTATAACAAAAGCGAAAACTAATTATCCCAATAACTATGTAGGTAACTCAGATCCGCTTCCGTGGTAAGAAAATTCGAATAAACCCAGTTGAAAGTCACGAGGAAACTCGTCTTTCCGGACTTTCTGTGATTTTATCTAAATATACTTTTAGAAAGAAGGATGACCCTTCGGTCACAAAGCGCATCTCAAAATCTGGATGAGGTAAGGCCATATACCGCGATTTAAGGAAAACTGACACGTTGGTGATGGCAAATTTTGCCAAACGGATGGGTTTGCGTAAAAGGTGGCCTCACAACGGGACGTTCGTTTGTCGGGCTCGTATTCGCGCGACGTCTTGAACTACTCCAGAGATATTTTTACCGTAACCTTACTTTTGCGTATACTGACACTGCAGCTTCATAAAAATTATTGGAATAATAAGCACGGTTTATTACAAAACCAATAATTAGTAGGCATATTTGGTATTCCCGTAGAATCCAGAGTTTTTGGAGCCGCTCCGCATAGCACAAGAAAGGGTACTGAAAATTGTGGGCCATCGGTATTTTTAATGAAAATTAACCGGAGGAACTATTCGATGCATTACATGATTTGAATTGTCTGCCAGGTAGTTTTGGAGCGGCCACAAAGACGAGGAAATCAGAATCAGCATGTTGGGCTGAAGAAAATTGCATTGTATCTCTTCCACAGCGGCGTCTGCAATGAGAATCGTTTGATCCCTTGATAGTATGAGGGTACTGACCGCACATGTGGAGCATGGATATTGGCTCACCGAATTTATTGGTCACTATCACGTTATTGGCAAACGTATACTTGCAAATATATGGTCCTCGACTGATGGCGCGTCGGCTTTTCGGCGGTTCGTTTCACACTTCTTAGAACTGCTTACCTAAATGATATACGACTGGATAGATTAGTCCCACCGAAACCGGTATTTTCGTTTAGGGTTGACGCCAGTTGCGATTGGCCTGCCGAGAGGATCTCAATGGAATCGGCTTTCCATCTAGAATGCGAAGTTGGATGACGCAGTGAATAAAGGCAGCAGTTTAAGGGGCAAAATGTATGACGGTTGCGCCTATACGGAAAGCGCTGTACAAATTTCGAGGTAAGATATCAAAACTGACCGAAAAAGCTGGGTTTTATTCTGGACCTCCGGTAGTCTGGTCAGTCGGAACCCAACTTCTGTTGGCCCAAGGCTGTTTCATCTCTAGTCTTCCACTTGAAAAGACTACGCTGATCGGATTGTCTCAATTTAATCCGTGAATTTTTTGATGTGATCACTCGCATCCCTCTAAGCAGAATCTCTTTCGTTCACATTGTTTATATTGGTCACTACCTACTTTTGGCACCATCTATACAAACCGGAAGCACTGTTAATTCCTGTTTCAGAAACTCAAGCAAGGAGGAGTTACCACGTGATTGAATACTCAAAGCTGCCAGCAAGTGACTAGAAAACGATGAGCCTCAAACGTAAGACTTGGATCCTCAAATGGGCTTCGCATATTTCTGGATGACCTGAAACGTGCCTGCGTCGGCGCTTCCTTTGGCAAGAACAACGATCTGTGGTGAAGACCCTATCAGTAAGGATGCGGTGCACACAGACCGCATACTAAACCACCTCAACTTTCATTCTCGCCAAAGTTTTGCTCAGAATGCGGTTGCTAAGGAAACCCGGTCATTGCCGTTAAGTATCGTCGCTGAACCACTGCGCCTTCGCATGGTCACCGTATAAACTTGGGCCTCAAATATGAGTGGCTTGAACGGCAGTGTTTGTGGATATAACCAAAGCCGTATCCACACCCTCCAGCCTAAAGTCTACGTATCCATGGTTCAACCGCCCACTTTGCATGACATTAAATGGGTAGAGTATTTCAGGACCAAGTTCAGCTATCGAAGACGTGCCAATGAAGTAAAACGAGTTGAAAGACTAACGGACTTAAAACAAAGACAGACTGATGTCTTTAAATAACGCTTTCAAAAGCCTGCTTGACCCAGTTGCTTAGTAATACACTTAATCACAAATACCTTTGAGCGTCGCGCAAACCATGGAGGATTGGAACCATTCGGAAAATGCCATGGAAACAATATACCATTTAGGGGATTTACTCCAGAGATTTGTAGAATTTTCATGAGACCGAATAGCGTGAACTAAAACTACCCATAGCATGGGTCTCTCGAATACCGGGCACCGTCAAAAGTAGCTGGTACCCAAGAAAACAGTCTAGTTTCTTGTTGCACATGTTTGAGATGTAGGAGAACACAAGTAAGTCCAACGTACCTAGATAGATCGTTGCTAACCAACTGACATTGATGACACATTTTCAGGCGTCTACCATTACTCTTGTTGCACAAGTTTAAGATGTAGGAGAACACAAATAAGTCCAACGTACCTAGATAGATCATTGCTAACCAACTGACACTGATGACACATTTTCAGGCGTCCACCATTATTGCTAAACATCTCAGCTGATTGTGCAACAGTATCGTAGATGAAGGAAGCTAAATACTACGTTTCATAACCGATACTCTAGCAATTAGGTCCTGTGTTATCACGTCCTAGCAAATAAGCTTGTCGTTTTCCCGAGGCAGGCGCAGGGAGAGACAATGCGTATCGGCGAGTAAAGGACAGTACCTTTGTCACAGCGAGCCTTTATGGAGTCTGGTGGTTGAGAGACACAAGGGCAATTTTTACGTTAATAAAATAAAGAAAGGACTCCCTTGAAATTATCCTAATCGTGCACTAATTCACAGGAGTGGCAAACAAAAAACGGAGACCACTTTAGGTGGAAATTATTTAGCGTAAGGCTATGGACGGGGTACACACGAAAGTGATCTCGAAAAATGGACACAAGAGGAATGTGAGTCTCCTAGGCTATTTGCTGCTGAAGACTGGGATGTTTTCGGTGCGCTCTGTTGAGCTGTCTGTGCAGCAGGCACGCTTATTTATGAGCATTGTGCCTCACAGTGCCTGTTGTTTTCCGTGCACTTTTTGTTTCGCTATACTGAGCTGTTCGCCACAGGATCTAACATAACAATCAGGGATTTGTGCCCTCTATAAGGAGGCGCTCTCATACCCTAATTAGTGTGTTCTATAAAAGTTGGGAATGAGAGCTATTTTTGCAGTAAATCCGCCAACACGCACAACAAGGCAGCAAAGGATGATCACTTTTATTGCCCCATCAGTGATTGTACGCATAACTTTGTGCTTTTGAATCTTTGCGGCGCGCTCTCAGGCTCAATCATAAAAAAATCCCATGTTGCACCGGCAAAAGTGTCCTGTCGGACAACAGCGAAACATGCACTGCTTGACTGACGGAGGGCAAATCTAGAATAAAGCATTTCAGAAAAACCATGCGGTTAGCGCATTTTAGTGGATGATTGAAATGGAACTATTATAACTCCTAATTTATTATAGAGAGAAAGTTATTGGTACTAAAAATTCGGTGGGATTGGGTTTGGTTATCGATTGTGCAATCGTTTTAGCTTAGACTGATAGTATTCTCTGGCTAACTAACATCCACCAAACAAGGAATTCGAGGATGATTTGGCCCTTAATGTCCTCGATCTGAAGTCCGTTAAAATCATCTTTTGTTAATGAGGCATAAAACAATTCTAGGGGGAGGAAATATGCACAACCTGTTTTGACGTCAGGTCATAGCATTCTGACACTCCAATTCCTCCAAAACAAATGGCTGATCCACCACTCCGAGCAACTTATTTATAATCGTATATCACATTTGAGGAAACTGAAACGACGGAACTGAGTTATCCAAGGTTTTGTAGATAATGGTGTGCTGTGCCTCAAACATTCTTCGTTCTCTGAAAGGTGAGAGTAATCAACACCATGCAAATTTGTGGTTTTCTCTACAAAAGACATGTCTCCACTCCACAGTCAACTGCTCAAAATAATTCATCTTGACCAATTATCTACTAATAAAATATGGTCGAATATATCGCGAAATGGACTAAAAACAAGTTAACAAACTCCATTTTCGGAGTTATTTTTCATTGTAACGTGACAGGTGGGCATGAAGTAATCAGGTGTCTATGGTCAAAGTGTAGCTTACCTTTCCTAGAGAAATCCGTGTAAATTTTTATTGTGGAAACCAAGTTTTCTCAGAAAAATGTTGGTAAATGAAATCCATGTTTAATGCAGTTACTGTAAGTTCGATGTGATCTCAGCATTTATCGCAGATACAGTGACGGCCATACTTGATAAACGAACACGCGACACGCCCAAATAATACAATTAATATCAACAAAACTTACGAGTG
>NW_008752396.1:6644-17049 GCF_000715545.1 Opisthorchis viverrini
TTCTTCCGATCTCCGGAAAATGCCTTTCGTCTTGCTTTTCCAACCCAAGTGAGAGAGATAAATGCGTCCGTCCATGTTGTCATAAGACACGACCCAGGAACATTATGGGCACAATAAGCCCCAGAAATCTGAACATACGCCTCTACCCCTAATATCAGTTATTTTTGGGTCAAAATTTCAAATAGTGCACTAAATTATCGTTTGCACGGAATCTTTTGCAGTGATTTTATCGTATAAGACCTTAACAACCAAGCTGAGGTTTTGCAACGTAAGGAGAAAATTAGTCATGGCGCATGCAATTTTTTAGACTAATATAAATGTACTTACGTCCTTGCCGTCCTTGCTACTGCTCCACCGATTGGCTACGTGTTTTGGTCACTAGGCGGCAAGAATAGTATTTTTTGGTGGAAATCGTTGGGTACTTCTAAATATTCTTGAAAATCTCTGGTGGTCAGTCGTTCACAAACATTCTGTAGACACACAATAGCGTGTAAGTCAATGTTTTCAATTAATCAGTTTTCCTACATTCCCGCTTTTCTTGCTTGCGTAACTGGGGGCTGTAATTCCTATGACATTTATGCTCCATCCTCTCGGCCAGCCGTAGGTTACTCTCCGAGGTGCCCCCTAGTACGTGTGTTCGCGATTAAAGTTTGGACTTTGAAAAGAAGCATTATTACCTCCAAGGAACATAAAACGTGCATCAAGTCATGGGGAAAAGCTTTGAAAGAGTGACGAAATCGATCAACCCAAGAGGTGTGCATGAAGTGCTGGTGTATTCACGCTGTGCGGTGACTGTGGTTGAATGTGATGTGACATTTGCTCGTCTCCGGACTCAAAATCTTATGATGTTTTGTTGAGGCAGTTGATCAATCGCTATTAATTTGCATATCATGTACAAAAGCCGGCTCCGGGAGTGAACGATTGTGAACCGGAATTCGATCAATAACTTGACAATTCGCGCTACCTATGAAATTGGCTGTTCCTTATGCGTGTGTAGGCCGTCAACACTTAACTTCCCAACTATTATGAACTTAATCACGTCCCTGGACTTCATGGCATACTGATACACGAATGTGAGTGGGAAAACGCTGTAATCAGAACTGATAGTGTCAACATACCGACACAGAGAGACGGTACAGAAAAAACGAGTGAGAAAGTGTCTATGGACAGTAGAAAACCCAAGAATCCTTATGCCGTACGAACACCAATATACTGGTACACAGCGGTGGCAAGCAGAACGATTAGCAAGCTGGACCTGCTACTCATGCAAGTACGACGACCACGGATCATGAGAGATGCAGGCCACAGACAAAAGCATCACGGGAACATCGAGCAATTTTAACGTCCCAAAATTAAGCAAATCACTTGCTGAGGGCATGTTGACAGTGTATAAAATTCTTTTGCAAAGTCTTAGATAAGACGATTGATCCTGGTATAACCCTGAATGATTAGAGGTTCACTCTGGATTTACCATCAACCTACAAGACCGGCGTTCACCGGTCCACTGTGGCAGTGGATATACTAGGAGCGGTCTTTTTTATCAACACATCGGCGTCCTGCTTCACAACCCCGCATTTCCCTTTCACAGAGACCAATTATACGAGCCAGGTAACATCTGGCTATTAGGTTATACTGTTAGGTTATACCTATTAGGTTATACAGGTACTCGAACTTCGTAATGGACGACCATGAAGTATCAGCTGAAGATAATTTTCACATACTGATCCCAAATGGAGCGGCTCCCATTATCACAGACCTGATGGCTTGTCCGTTTCAGATATCAGAAGAATGCGGAACCCAGCTGTCAATGTGACAGCGAGGGATTGCTATGTTGGGAAGTGTACATCTGACAGTCACAGTCCCTCTTTCTCGAGGTTGGTCAGTGGGTGGAGGTCTGAATAACAGTTTTCCGGCCCTCTAGGCTCGGGTTTGGAACACGTGCGGCGACTAGCTCCTTAAAATTGAGCTTCTCTGACAGTCTTACGCCAAGTACTACGGTTATGCTTTTGAGCCAAGGGCTTTGTTTGAGGACCCCAACCATCCTTCTGTCTCGTTCTGGGCAATTCGGTAGCACTCGTAAAACGATGAATCGGACACCTATAAGTAAACGCCGTCACTTGGTGCTTTAGCCTGTTTGCCTTACTTTCTGCGTACAACAGGGCGGGCAAGCGAAAACAGACTACACATTACGCCTCTTCTTCCCTTTCACATATCCATACTGCTGGCTCTCCTCGTCTCTTTTCTAGTGACATCACATTAAGCCAAGCCTTAAAGATTAATGGATCCCTTTACCGTCCGTTTTCACTGGTTGCAATATCTACGTTTGACTCGACCGCAATGGCGACGGTCATTTCAAAATTGTCCTTCAAATCCAGTCGCTCACTTCACCCAGCACCTTTCAATGTTCACACTCTTAAACAAGCTGGAAAACTCTTGCACGTACACTGGACTCGCTTTATATTGATTCAAGACCCAAATGTGGTTGCTAAACTGATTTCCCCATCGGTTTCTACTCAGTTCTATTCGCGCACCTCTGGTGATCCGGAAGTTGCTGTGACTAGTTCTGATACGGTCAGTTTTGTCGTAAGCCACCGAGCTAAAGAACTTTTTGGTTGAACCGTTGCATGTTAATGATCCCTTATGTGTGGTCCGTTTGCCGACGTCTGTGTGGCCGTAAACCCACCGGTAAGGTTCGTTCGCCAACGTCTGTGTGGCCGTAAACCCACCGGTAATCGCTGTCTGCTTAAGCCCCAACAGACTAAGGCTCTGATACACTAAGAGACAGGTAGACCACGTTGGCACTAGCGTGGCGTGGGTTGATTACAGACTGTCCTTCTGGAACACCTGTGCGAATTCAGACCGCGCGCTTGTTCGTTGCTTATTCTCGTTGCGTACAGAATGTGCATATCACGTGTGGCTACTGAGAGGCTTTTTGACCCTGATGTGAAATAAATCTAGCAGGACCATCCTTCCGGACATGACGTCTTCTGATGTAGACTTACTGGAAGGTACTGTCCACAACTGTGCAAGACGCTGGTTACTTGGCCCGTGAAATGGTTCTACCCGCCAAACGTAGGCCCTGGATTTCGAACGACACTCTATGTCCAAGAGTACAATACCCCTAGACGGACTGCCAGAATTCAGGTGAAAAATAGCATGGCCACTTCGAGTGAGGGATCTGTGAAACAAGAGATGCTTTCCTCAAATAATACATACATCACTATAACCTAAGGTGGCTGAGCTGTGTCACGCATGCCGAGTTGCTATATGCCAAGAGGACCGCTGTTTTCCGCGCCTGATTCGGATTGGCACAAACCCATAGGTGGAGACAAGTTGACATGACAGAAAGGAATGAAGACTGCTGCGAAAAGCTTGGGTATTGTTAATACAATCCGCCTTCCAGAATCGGATCCACGTGCCCTTCTCTGTGGTTGGCAGGAGACACTGACAATGGTGGTTAGCCGATATTATTGGCGATCATAATCTCAGATTCTTTCCAGATTACTGACCGAGTGCTGGAGGTGTAAGCACATCTGATGTTTATGATAGGGTAGCCCTAAGACCCACTGACTTTCCCATTTCCTTCGGTCGTAAGGCTCTATGTAAACCATTCGATGTGAAGTAGTGAATCACTGGTATTCTCATTTGGTGTTGCTGTCAGTGATGATACTGTTAATGATCCTTTGGCTTTGCAACTTGTCAGTCTTTAAAAAAGCAGCCGTATGTCCTTCTAAGATGATTGCATCAATTAATTATTGATCTAAGGAGAACAATTTTGAATCAGAACTCAGGATTTTTGCGAAAGTATACTTTTACAATGCACATACATGTTATATATATATACATATATATATAATCAGTGAACATTCATTTCATCGCTTCTTCAGGATGTTAGCGTAGTCTCTATATAGTTCAGCAGTTCAAGTGAAACATGGATAAATAGGACGCTTTCTGTTTATCCACCGAGATGCAGCACCATGTGCTCAAGCAGATGTCTATCCTCCCAGAACCACTCTGAAGCCGTGGCTTTGAACTTGAGGTTCTCCTCGAAGTTCTTCGTAATTTGGCCATATCTACAATCTATTCGAATTTTGCGGAGTTCGTTTTTTTACACCGTATTTGCCCTCACACTTAATTACAAACCAGTTGCAGAATTTACATTAGCGGACTGCGTGTTATCACTTGATGGGCTGACGCAACTCCTCCTAAATCATATTCCAAAGTAGACCACGTTTTGCCGTTTCCTCTACACTCTCGTGTTGTTCATAGCTGTATGAGAACCTCATAATGACCTCATAAAATATTCAGGCTATACACATAGTCATATTTAAGACAAGTCTTGACAATGCAGACTAATGAGGCTCAAATTGTTTGCACTGATCCTCATTGAAAACTACACATCTTGATGCTTTATTGTCCTTTCGTTACAACGTCTGTATATGTGCTATACCTAATAACTGGATCTAATGAACAATATTTCCGTTGGTTTCAGTTGGCTTGAATAATTGTCACTTCAGAAAGGCATCTGTCTTCCGCGAGGTGTTAATTATTGTGCGTCATGGAATCATATCACAAATATCATGCTGTGATTGTAAGTTTAAACATGCGTAACTTAACGATTCAGATACCGGATGAGTTCAGCGGATATAGTGCATGTGACTTTCGCCTTTCACAGCGATATAACAAATACATCGAAGGGATTCTAGTACCTCGCGGGATGATCCTAGACAGGTTGGTTGTCGCATCTATCTTCATTTCAAGATTGGAGAAAATGGCATTAGATATACTGGACAACCTGGAAAAGCGAGGATCAACATCTCTAACACTTTTGTGCATTTTGAAAGGAGCATTCAAATTCGCTGCTGATTTGTGTGAACAGCTGGAAGCCGCTGCGTTTTCGAGACAAAAGAATATAACCATACATCTTGATTTTGTTGTTGCCAACACCTATGTGGTAACTCCACTTTCCTGACCGGGAGTTTAACTTCCCGATCTAAAACACAGAATGATAGAGTTGGGCACGAGACTCGATTAACTATGTGCAGCGACCCGGGCAAATATGAAAACAAAGTGAGAGTTGGCATTTTTATTGCACATATGTAAAGTGCATCGCAACCTCTAACAATTTTTTTGTCGAATGCTTATCCTGTTTTGACGGTGTTCATGTGTACTTTCTTTGCCATTCCTAGCAATCTTTCCAACTCGCAGCACTGATAATGGCATAATCAATGGCGTGAATAAACTGCACATCCTTGCTTTTCGGCTGATGTCCTCACCCATACAATTAATTTGTCTAAATTAGTAAAATGTCTTAAATGAAAAGTTCCTGTAGTTGGATGATGGACTGTCTTTTGGACAAAAGTGACTATCAGCAAGTTGAACACGTTCAGACGTGATGGTTCAAATATATCTTGCGTGCCATCATGGAACAGTGGGGACGTGATGGCCTCACATGCCAAATATCTGGAGTTCAAACCGTGGTACGGCCAAAGTTATTTCTACCGCAAGCCTTAATGAAGACAAACCTCAGGTCTGTTGCTGCTCTTTTTGACCAGGGACTCGCAAGAATTTTTGCGCCGGGGCAGGAGGAGGACTGTTTAGAAGAGAGTCATGTGAATATGAATTCTGCAAGTCCGGAAACCATTGGCAAACGTTCTTATAATGATTTTAAAAAATGTTTGCATAATGTCTTATAAAAAACATTCACGTGACTTTAGTTATTTACTATACGTTATGCCATAAACACTTGTTTCACTCGTGGAGAGCGACAACTCATCGTGCTGAAAGCCATGACAGTGCGTTCAGTTTTCGTTTGCGAGTATAAACCCTCCGTTTTGTACACTATGCATAAGAGCAGATTTAAATCGTACGGTAAAACTCAGCAGAGGAAATATTTTCCATGTCAAATTAATATCAAATTCTTTGCAAGATGCTTGTTCCAGCTCCTAAGAACTCTAGTCTGATTATCTGATCGATGAGATCCCGTTTTGCGTCGCATTCATTAGTAAGATGCCTCAATGTAATGGTGCAAAACAATGTTCTGCTCTAGCGAACACTAGACTGTCACCCTTCACAAAAATTACATCCGCTGCGTGACGACTGCACAATACGTGGAGTATCAATCCTATTTAGACTAAGGCCAGGATGCAAGGTTGTATTCCCTACGGCTGTAGTAGTTAGCGTAGCTCTCTTTCCAAAGTTTTAATTTCTTATCTCTCGAGTGCTGTTAAATTCCTTGCTAGGTTTCGGGTAGGGGACTTCTTAGTTTTTGTCCCAGTGGTACATCTCTCGGGGGAGCCATCGTTTGTGCGGGCTGAAATGAGTCATTTATTTTCTTGGTGTGAGTGGGGGGAAGTAGTGAGTATGGTCTTATGATTCGAGCACCTTTTACAGCCCTGTTGGAGTTGATGTATCTCAGTACTATGCAACTGTTGTTTACTTAGACTATTTGTCGCAAAGAAGCTGAAAGTCCAAATTACCTGGCAAGTTGGAGCCAATTTTGTGCAAGCTCCGATGCATACCAAATTCTGAGACAATAATACTTTTACGAGTGTATTTTGGTGTGCGATATGCCGGGTTATCCAAATGTTTGTAGTTTTCTTTCCTAAATTTCTGATAGAAGATTTGACGAACGTTCTTGATTACAAACATCGGGCAAACATTTGTTTCCTCGACTCTTGTTAAGATAGCTGTACCACTAGCAGACTTGACCAAAAAACACCATTCAGCGAGTATATTCACTTTTTCACAGTTTGATTTCCTCGAATCGTATAGCCAGGAACCCATTAACTTTTATCCCAATTTATGCGTTCGCTTCCCACATTTATACTTGAATTAGTAAATTTTTGGCGGTATTTCCACCATTTGTCTTCAACTTACAGGATATTCTCGTTGTTGAGGATCTCGTTGACACTGGAACAACACTCCACAAGCTGTACTCCTACCTGAAGTCACTTAATCCGCGTTCAATCGAAGCAGCGTGGTAAGCAAAAAGTAAAAATTCAACTTGCAGACATAAGCTGTACAGTGTCATAAAGTTCACGTTATTTCCATGGCATAATTGGGCTAACCTCGGTAACGGCTGCAAATGTAGTTTGGGTTAGGTAAAGTAAGCAGACATTAGTCAATCAGGAGTCTTATAAGTCGTATTGTGCTTGTGTCAAGTATCTTATAATGAGTTCATATCGATCTACCTAAATCTGACTCACCTGTATGCCAAGCTCCGAAATGCTGGTGGAAGACACTATACATCAACTTAGCGTTATCGCCCAAAATTGAGTAGGACAACTGTGTCAGTATCACCACCACCGCCATTTTCATGGTGACCGTCATGATGATCGTCTTCAACATCACCTTCAGATTCTGTCCAGACTGAACGCTACGTATCAGTATTTGCAACTGGTTGGTTTCGGGATAACAATCGCGAAAGAAGCCTTTTGTTATTTGGATATGTCCTGCTTCGTAGTGGAATATTTTTTCAATCAACTTTCGGGTCTCCAAAGGTCTGGTTCGTATGCACGATATGAGTACAAAACATTTGATGGACCACAAATTGAGGGATCCTCGGGGTTGTCCATGGAAATTCTTGCATCTCAGTCTGAGTTTTTTGTTGTGAAGAAAATTTTAAAACCAATAATGCATTCATTCTGAATTTTGAACACTTTGCACACAATGTGGTTTCTCGTAGCACCGTTGGCCGTAAGTAATCCCGTAGTTTGATGAAGACGCTCTGTGGGAAACATTATTTTCGCTCATTCTCTTACTTTTAGCTTATTGGTGAAACGTCGACAAGACTGCGTTTCCTTCGACCCTGATTGTGAGTATACCTCCTGTTGTTCCACGTGTGGTTTTGTGATTTGATAAACTGTTTCGAAAAGCCTAGGGAACAATACACCAAGTTATATTTCGAATGAACTATATGTCTAACTTACTTTGAATGTCTTGGTCCCGAACGAAAAATTCTAGTATGTTGACTGTCAGACTACACCCCTCATGCTAATTTCTTCCGAATGAACATATGCTTTTTTCCATCTCGAGAAAACCTTTCTATCTTCCCTCTAAATAGACAGTGGAAAGACCGCAGAGAGAGAGAGAGAGGGAGAGTCCATAGTTCCAGCGAATTACTGCATTGCATGCTTATAGCCTCCCGTCTAAATTTTATGGTAAGGAATTTTAGAGCATGATTTTTATGCTGTCACCAGTGAAACCGACTGTTGTGCAACTATCTGACAAACATGGTCATTCGTCCTCGGAAGGCCTTTTGCGCAATGGTCACTAGGAAGGAGTGACGTCAATCACCCCTCGAATAGCTATGCAACCTCTAACTAACTATACTCAGTTCCGCGCATTTTTGATCGCAAGGGCCCATGACGCTCTGACTTCATCACTGACAACTTCGTAAATGTTTAATACCATGGCATCACACCGTTTTGTCAGCACTGCGGTTCGCTTGTTAAAACTACTGTGGTGGACCGAAAAGAGATCAGTAATGTTTGGCCACGCATATTTTGGTCGCCCGGGCACGCTAGACAGTTATACTTGATGGTTGACCCGTATGAGGTAACTAACCTTTTCGTTTTGCCGGCTATGTTCTGGTTATTTCACAAACCACTCGGGTGTAATTTTCAGTCCGCTTGAAGCCTTGAATGGCGAACCCATCGCTGTTTTTTGGATTTCTTCTAGATGCCACCTTATTCACAAGTTTTCTGGTTAGATGGTGCAATAGTCGTGTGCACTTACTTGAGTTACTACGCTGGTTTAAACGTGAACCCATTGACTGGAAGATTTGTGGTTCGAACCCAAACTCTGCATATAGACTGCTCGTAGCTAGGCTTAAGCAACTTGACCGTGTCTCAGCCCCCATGTTTTCTCCAAGTGGCTTGGAAAGTGGCACCGAAAGCGTTGTAGCTGAACAGTAATTTTTTTTAAAATTTTACGCCTGTACAACTCGGCTTGTCTGTGTTTAGTTATAGGTTCGCATCACCACCGGTTACTGGTCATAAAATCGGGCAGCCCTTTGGCGTTAACTAGACAGATTAGTCAAGTCAAGGTCTGAAGTAGATGCTGATTCACTCGTCTAATTCCGCTAGTATTCACCAGTGTGATTGGTTTCATAGCCTGTTCACTTGTGTATGACTACCCATCCGGATGTGTTGATGCCATTGGCAATGTGGCTGCCACGCACTTTTACCTTCTGTGATCTATTCCTACAATAAAATGGGGACTTGGGCCATTGTTTTACGTTTTAGCTGATAAGTTTTGCCGTAATCCCACCTAACATTGTAGACCTGATCGTTTATTTCACTTCCGTTTGATCCCATAGACGTTGGTTTTGAGGTTCCCGATCGCTTTATCGTTGGTTACTCGATCGACTATAGCGACCACTTTCGCGAGCTACCCGTAAGTTGAACTTATTCGTCAAGGTTAGATTGTCTCCGCCCTACTGAGATTTCCTATGACGTTTGAGACGAAAGTATCGTTTTTGTACAATCAACATTAATTTGCAACTGAATGGAGGAAAATTTCCCATTTGGGAAAAATGGAGTAAGAACGAGAAAGGCAGTGAACAAAGCTTGTTATATGGTACCAGAAATCACGTGGAAAAGGTTAAGATTGGGGGGTACATACACTTTAGAGAAATAGAAATTAAAGGAAGGTGGGTTGCATGGGCGATAGATCAATGGGTCACGGAATCAGGTAAGTGACGTCAATGTCAGACAGACTTGTGGGACCGAATGTTTCGTAGGCCAGTTCAAGTTCAGAGGTCGCGCAAGTTTTTTTGGACGCAAGTTGTGGATCCATCAGTCAGATTCCAATCGCCCCTGCGATCGATAATAGTCTGAATCGTACCAGTCGTGATTGGTTCAGAGGTACCCGTTATATGATAGTGAAGACTTGCTCCTTGTCCACGACGATTGGTTTCGGCAAAATGTGATGCAATCGCGCTTGAGCCAGGTTTCTTCCAAACACCACTCAGAGATAAGGGATTGTGTTCTCGCAAATGCCTTGTCGTACGACCAACGTATGATACTCGGCACGAGCATACAAATGAAAACGCACAAAAGCTGGTGGTAGAGCGTGGCAATTCGTCCTCCAAGCGGAATTCGATAATGGGGCTGGAGTTGAAGCTCAACCACATATTAGCAGCCAAGTATGTCTTATCAATAGAGTTTCTAAGCCGTCTGGTGATTAGTTCAGCAACCGAGTCACCTTCGAATGGGAGCCTCATGTATACAGGCTTCTTCCTAACAGAACATTGTGTAGGTTTTGGCTTGACGACTTCCATATTCTTGAGTACGAACGAACCTTTCAGGATATCCAACTAAAGGAATGTGCGTCCCAATAACTTTAGTTCCTCTTCTAAGCAGTCGGGGGAGCATATCATAAACGAGAGATTCAGTTGAGT
>NW_008752396.1:18937-42329 GCF_000715545.1 Opisthorchis viverrini
AATCGTTTTTTACTTTCCTTAATTCATTTTTGCCACATAATTCCTGCTGAGGCGTATACACTGGTTAATGCAACAGAAAATTTCAAACAATTTATTCTCCAACCCTCACCCTCTTGCAGCATATTTGCGTGGTGAACGATCAAGGGAAGAAACAATTCGCAGTCAGAGAGTAACACAGTTTTTTCTAAGCCGATACTACTATGTAGTTGACTGACCTCATTTCTTTGAAAATTAATGTGTGTCAGAATAATTATCTTACAAAACAAAATTACATAAACCTTTGTTTGTCTTGACTTCTGGGACTGGTGGAGCTACTTGAGTACCAGTGTGGTGGCGGCATCCAAAACTTAATATTTTAACTGCTCGTATGCCACGGCAGTTTTGTCCGCACCATTTCCGCCCCATGGAATTTGGAATCATCGACAAACACGTCCTCTTTAATAGAATATGTATCCACCAGGATGATTCTATCAAGTTGAAAGGAGACTGTTACGATCATTACTGAATGTAAAAGGACCTTCGATAACCTAAGATCAAGTACTTAGAGATCAGAATGATCAAATGTGTCATTTACCTGCGTGTTCCAATTATTCGCTACTCTAGTAGCTATGGCCACCATATTGAGTACGTTTTAACGAGAGCCTTCACAGAATATTGCTGTACAAGAATGTCATCCTCTTAATGCTTTGAATCACTGCACAAAACAGATCAATATATCTTGTCAAGTAAACACTAAGCTAACGTTACTTCATTGTGGAGATGTAAACTAGATCTTAATAGGTATACGCTGAGCGGTTACATAGATTTACTTGTGTACGTTTGTTCATGATCCATACATGTTTCCTGAGCCCTCCACTCTTGTGCGTTCAAGCTGCTGGCTCAAAGGCTAAGCTTTGTTCATTTGTTAGACAAGCAGAAGGCCACCTGTAAGGACCATACGATCTTCCATAATCTCTCAGCTACACAACTAATGTGAGTTGTGCACATGAAGCTGCCGCCCTGATGTAGTGGTCGGGCTTTAGTGCTGCAATGATTTCGCGGGCCACACTGGCAGCATACACGCCGAATGGAAAGCTGAGCCGAATGCTTAGAGGAACAGTTTAGCTGTTCAGTTTCCGACTACCTCGTAACTCTGATGACTATCCAGTTTACTAAGTCGATCAGCTAAGTGCGTAAACTGTCTGATCAAAGTCTGTTTGCTCCCTCGTCCTAGTAGTAGTTTCTTATGGGCTCCAAAATTGAATCGTCCCCTAACGCAGCAGAACAAAGTAAGTAGCATCAATCCGCTGTTCTCGCTTGTTCAAAAACATTACCGACATTCTACGTTTCATTTTCGGTTAAGTTATATCTACCTGTCAAGCAACATGGCCGTTACTATATGCACCTAATCTGGAGCTCTCCCTTTACGCCTGCTGGATGGAGAGTTTTGGATAGTTGAGTAGACCAGCAGATTTGAGCCGCTCGAGCCAAATAACCAGTCCATCCTGTATCAGTTCTGCGCATATTTCACTTTTGAGTCCCTGGGTTTGGCTGTCAGCCATTTGATCAGACAACCAAGTCTGTGATGTGTACTAATGAACTGCTCGGTGAAAGCTGACGTGACAGCGTTGGAGTCTCGTACTTTTGTGCACTGTTTGTTCATACCTCACACTGAGGTTTCCGACATTGATACACCTTAGTTCATCTAAAACGATTTCGAAAGGAGTTAGCTAGTTAACGGGTTTATTTTAAAGTTTATTGCTTTTTATCATATCTGCTTAGCTACGATCGGTGAGACGGAGTTAGCTCAGAAGTAATGACTGAGCCTTCCGTTCCTTCACGTTCGTCATTGAGAAATTCCCACTTGCTATGGGTTTTCGTTCGTAATGTACAGACATTTACTTGCTCTTTGGTGACTGTCCCGTCGACCGGATCTTCCTAGACGGGATCACCCATCAGTTGGCATCATGGGTGGTGAGAGTGAAAGAAAGATAACCAGTAGTAGCGAGTAGCTGCCGAGATTCAAGAAGAGGTACTGTGTACAGAAAGCTAATTGGCGAAGTGGTTCATTCGAAAAAAACAATTGTGGGAACCGTGGCAACCTAGTGCAGTTGCACAGATGAGGCGGTAATATTCTACTGTTCGATACCGATCAAACAATTCGGTCACTAGAAGCCATTGTCACTTGTTCGCGTGACAATCATTTCCGGGGCTTCTGTAAAGAACATAGTGTGCATGCACAGGCATCTGTATGTGTTGCAACAATTTCTGCACAAAACTGCTCGTGATATAGTGAACTGGAAAGTCCTAGTTGACTGTTGGCACCACACATGTTTGAAGCCGCTCCAGATGAAAAACTCCGCGAGCCTCTTACCTACTCTGCCAGCATGCCCAGAACCGAGAAATCCGATAATGACATAGGAAGCTCATTACTTGTGACGTGGTAGTTGGTTCGGGAGCTGCTGACTAACATGGATTGAGAATAGCAATATTTGGGTGTTTCTGCATCACCGCCACGTGAATTGGGTAGAATTGGGCGCGGATTTAGTCTCAGGTGAGGGTTACCTAAACGAAATCATTTTACTCTCTATTTAATGGATAAAAGGAAGCAAAATATGCGAACGTAACTGGATTGGCTACCTGAATGGGGGGCTAGTTCAATGGAGTGTGATTGAAAGTGGATCTTGAATTTGAAAAGAGAAATGACTATCTATTCGTTAAATCTAAAGACTCCATCTTGTTAGCTGAATTCGGACCAACAATCTATACCGCTTTAATGCCACTTGATTAAGTTGCCTTTTGCTAATTTTTTGACTTTGAAAGACAGACTTGTGGTTGTTTTTACCTAGAAGTGTTAACAGTGGAATTGGCGTACAGCTGAGTTTGTTCGTAGCCAGTCAGCGAGTTCTCGAGCATTTTCTCCAGCAAACGTTTCGCCAATGGAACGCATCTAGAGAGTTCCTGTAGGAAACAGGAACATTCTCCAGCTTTGTTGGGTGATCTACCTATCGGGGTTTATCTTTAGGCAAAACTGCTTTATTTGAATGGTTAACAATTTCCATAACTTTTGGCACACCGTTCCTTCATAATAACATGTGTTCCAACAGACTAATTAATCATACAGTTTTCATAAAGGAAACTACTCACAAGGTTGCTGAAAACTCTTCGACAGCCCACGACCGGTTTTGCCCTTCTTGGGGCTCATCAGGTAGACGCAGTCCCCGAGTTTCCGTCAACCCAATGATCCACTCGGACCCAAATTGCACTGTTTTCGATAAGTACACTCATTTGCAAATCAATCTGGTTTTCACGAGAGACTTGAATGAATCTCTCAATTATGCTGTTCTACAACTGAACGTGCTGCACACAGGCCGCCTCATGATTCTCGAAAACAAGTCAATTTGGGTTCAAGTAGAACATAAGGTTGGCGAAAACTCGGGGACTGCGCCTGCCTGATGAGTCCCAAGAAGGGCAAAACCGATCGTGGGCTGTGGAAGAGTTTTCACCATCCTTGTGAGTAGTTTCTTTTATGAAAATATACTGCGATATCTCGATTATCGTGCCAACTGAAACATGAGGCGGCCTGTGTGCAGCACATTCTGTTGAGTCTCTCGTAAAAACCAAATTGATTTGCAAATGAGTGTAATTCTACGGTTTTTTGGCTACTTTGCGCAATCATGAAAAAGCCAGGCATATCATGCGGTAAGCTACTGATTATACTTCATCACAGCAGTTAACGTGCCTGGTTTATACCGGCCTTGGTTACTTTGATCTGCCGTTAACATGACAAAGTCCACAAATGCAGAATACGAAAGCATAAACTAGTAAATTGCTCTGTGGAACAAGGAAACAGATCTGGGCCATGCACTGGACTAAAGCCATTGAGAAAAAACCACGTTTGAAACAAATATAATAACTGTACTACCACCGGACATTCTCACTTCAAAAAAGCATGTATTGTGTTCGCTGAATGAATGTTTGATTGTTCAGGGGACGTATATTTGAAGTAACTCTGTCAAATAGTCAAAAAAGTTTCTTTTGCTAGCTCTATGGTGAAAACCATACGTTACGTGTACATGAATGTTGCGTGTATATCATTTCAAAGTGAATTTCTTCGTGCCACCTATACACGTGTGGGCAACTTAGTTCATGAGCATGTCATTCTTAATGTCAACCAGCTTTTTACATATAGTGCCCCCAGTCCCCACTGAGTTTCCTTCTCAGGTGGTAAATTTATACATGTCGTTTATCTAGGGAAATCTCAAATATACCAAATTAACGTGGATTGACATGAAATACCGTAAATCTCATTCAAGGAGAGTTAAAGGTTATAATGAGTATCAAAAAAATAAACTGGGGTGGGCGAACTCTGTCGCTAATAATTTGGTGTCTTCCATTTTGCGACCAGTCCATGGACAAGTGGCCTTTGTCTGAAGGTGGTCTGTTTTCATTGAAGTATGCTTGGTTAGTGTAAATGGGTCGGAGATAGTTTAAAACTCACGTCAGGGGTGTTAGACTTCAATTGTTCATCGATCTCAGCGAACCCCACAGTAGCAGGCTACCGTACTGACAAAGGTGAGAGTTCTGCAGACAGAGTAAGCTGTTGCCATACAATGACAACTATCCTCCTGCCGCATTCCGACTTGCATCGGTAGATACGTGGCAAATCATGTTTCACTTTCAAAGGTGCCATTACTACCTGTCGCCACCTGCTTAAAGTCAATCTATACTGAAAAGTTGAGGAGCAGTGTAAAGCTAGTTTACCATCGTTGCGAATCATCAGCCATTACTACCGGCCCCACCTGCTTAAAGTCAATCTATACTGAAAAGTTGAGGAGCAGTGTAAAGCTAGTTTACCATCGTTGCGAATCATCAGGGGGCCTTGACTAGGGTGATTTCTATACGATCCCAGGCCAAAAGTTGACGTCTATAGCTCAGCCTAGAAAGGAGTTGAATCCAAAAAAGTTTCATGAGATTTTCATCTAAGTCAGGCAATACATGACCATTTAATGTGAATTGCTTCGCCAAAAACGAGTTCTACTATATCCCATTTAAAGTCGAGTTACTCATGTTGCTGATCAGCCTTTCGTGGCCGATCGTTATATCTTTCAGTCAACAACCAGGAGCTCGTGGATTTGCAATCTCGCTAGTGATGAGTACGACCGACGATTCCCCATAATGACAAAACAGCTGTACTGCGTACCTTCACTTGTGTCAGAAAATCATTTAATCTGCTCATTTTACCAACAGCCACCATTTTCGACAAGTGTCTTTGATTACCTGAGACGATGTGGAAACCGAATCGGTTGGACCCCCTAGCACTGTTGCCAAATTTGCGCCCCCTCGTTTCACGAGAGAAATTTTGAGAAAATTAAAAGATTAGACACAATTTGCTGTCCACTTCATATCATATTTTTGTTAATCTCAGCACAGCAAAAGCTTGCTATGTGGCACAGCATGCGTAATACGGTTAACTGAGGACTACAGTCAACCTACATATCGTGACCAAACCGGGATTCTGTTTCACATTAGAGCAAGATGAATTGCACGTAGGCGGACGGAAAAGGCAAATAAACAGAGGCGATTTCAACAGCTTTACCAAGCTGCATAGAGTAAGCCTCCGTCGGATTGCACGTGACGACGGTCCAAACAAGTTGGAGGCTAAGAATCCCCATCTGTTCATGGAATAGTCAATTGTATTTTCTTCTGGCTCACTTCCAACTAAAATGCCCTGAATACGTGAGTTTACCTTGTTTGTCCCTTCTCAGGAAAGTATTTTGGTAAACAGACTGAAATGACTAAATGTTTTGCTATATTAGCTCTGGAATAATATGTTATTGTAAGTTTGATTAGTGTATGAGCTCAGTGCAAGAAGCCAAAATTGTCACGCGCTAAATTCACGTAAACAACAGTACGCCGAATTAAATTTGGAAGATTTAGAGGAGGAACGATCATAGGCAGAAGATTAAATTAATTATTTAATTAATTAATCACTTAATTAATTAAAAAATGCATAAGTGAATAAGTAATTCACGTAAACGATAGTACGTTTAGTTAAGTTTAGAAAATCTAGAGAAGGAACGATCATAGACAGAAGATCGCATTAAATAAGCCAGGACAGACGGTCACTTTGTAAGGAAACCGGTCCCAGACAAAGACCAGTTTTACAGTCACACAGAGGTAATCGTTAAATGGGGGAGACTGTATGTGTGAACTTGTGTGATAATGCCGAAAAATTGGCCGATGGATTCATTGTTTTTTTTTTGCTTTTACTAAATTCGATTATCAGACCAACGTCCAACTGTAGTAAACATTCCCAATTTTCCCACGCAATCCGGTACTCAGATTTGGTGTACAGTGTTGTTTTGTGGCTTTACTGGTGTGCTGTTTTGATATTTCTGAAACCACCAATGCACATTTGAACATTGCTTGTATGACTTCAGTAACTATATTATCATTTATTTTTGAAGAACATGGTCACAAATATAAAAAGTGAATGCAAGTGACGAATGCGAAAGGGTAACAGGAGAATATGGGAGAAAAGAAAGAAACGTCTCATTCGAAATCATGCCAACAACAGTTCCAGTCTGATGAGTTGAATCCCAAAGTATGCAAAAATTTTGATAGGGAAACACGCGTCTAAAGACCAACAACCGAAGAAAGGACAAACAATGGTGAATACTCTTCAAGGCGCGGTAGACGCTAGCACAGTCAAGACCCGCACATCAGGCAGAAATGTTCGTCATACTGGGTCTGGTGTGGTATTAAATGGCAAAAATGTACATTCAACGCCATGTGCCACGCATAAAAGTGCCATAAGTATGCGGAGAGCTTACAATGGCAAGCAAACTCAAGTCACTGACTGCGACCTTAGGAAGTCCCGATTTCTTCCTACATTTACACGCGCACTATCCCCTTCTATAATTGGAGCAGGTCGCCTTAGTGAATCCAGTCATATATTCCGTAGGATCTAAGCAAGCGTTCGCAATGACGACAACGGTAGATATTTTCAGAAAAATTTTAAAACCCTTTCATGCAAAGTGCTTTTTGGCAACAACTAGTTAGCAGATCCCATCTACAATGCTAAAACACAACTGTGAGAAATCAGCAGGGAAACCAAAAATATGCTGTCGATAAAAAGTCGTTTGCTGATCCTGGCACGCTGAGCCGATGAATATATTTAGCCATTTATGTTAATTACGTTTGTTTTGATACTGGTGTAACGGTGCTACCACTGATGGAGAGGAATGCGAATAGTTTGTTTTCTTCTTATAAATTCGCTTTGCGTCTCTTGAAAAGGGAGATATTTTGCGGAATTTGTGGAGTTGCTTTGTAGTTCTTCCGAGGATTTGAGCAACAGTCAATGAATATCCAGGAAAATTCAGGAAGACGCGTTCCAGGAGAAGATGGATTTTCAGTTTTTGTAAACAAGATGCATATGAGAGTTTTGCTCCCCTGTCCAGTAGTCTGTAGCTGGTCGGTTGGCATTTTCTATTAAATAACTCCGCTGCGAAGGCTCTCTTCCCTTCACTGTTGTAGGTGTACGCAGTAGCGTGTGAAAGACGTAGGTATGCCTATTTCTACAACCGTAAATCACAGAGAATTCGTTCCACTTTTAACAGAGCGGTTGGCTGAATTGATGAAATCATTCAGCTTTAGCACCCTTTCGGTACCTATGCCACCCGAAGGTTGCACGAGGGCCAGGTTGCCCAAGTCTAGACAAGGGAAGTCAAGAGGCAGAGAACGGATTCGAACCACGGACCTTCCGACCAGTAAATTTGTGCTCTAACCCCCATCTCAGCCCCTGCTGAATCGATGGGCTGTTTGTCTCTAGCTAACGAAGTGGAGATACAGAATTAGTTGCCCGCCCAACGTAGGGCGCACATTTAGGTGCACGTTTAGCTGCAGAGACTTGACTGGGTCGTAGGAATCTTGGCTGACGGAAACTATATTCCTCAACCATTTCTTTATCTGTAGGCGGTTTCTGGCTGACTGCATGCTCCACTACACACAACATGATGACTCGTTTTCGTCAATAAAAATGTCTCCTCTGAGTTGGCGTAACGTGCTTGTCAGTTATTCGGTCAGTTACGATGAAAAAGGAGGCAGTAAAAATTTGAGCAAATCTGTAGTTTATCGTGGCTGTCTTAAACCCAGATTTTTCGAGGAAAGGCCGTATATCAGGTCGATTGACCCGGTGTCCAATACATTTGGTATTTTCTCCTCATAAGCAAAATAACACGTGATTTCGGTTTCCGCTGGCACTAGTTACAGGAAGTGATCTCCTTTGAAGATTCCGTTGCCAAAGGAATATTCGAAACACTTCTTTTTCTTATATCCCCATTAGGCAGTAAAGTACTCTTTACCTCGGAGAGTGAAGCTAACCACAGGTTACAGTTACATCATGTGGTATAAACTCCGAAACTGGAAAGTATTCCCCACGGCCGGAAATGACGTAGTCAGTCCGGAACACAAGCTTCTACAGCTCCGTGGATGTACAGTTCAAACGAAACCTAGTCAGATATCTGGTAAATGGGGTCCACGAAAGTTACACGGATGACCAGGATTATTACGCACTAGATTTCTGTACGCTGAAAGACAAATCCTTGCTGAAGCATCTAACATTGACTACTATGAAATGATGGGATGAATTCTGTCAAACACAAGACTGCCTGTCGACGGCAACCTGTCTTTCAGAAGCGATAAAACTTCTGAAATAATCCCACGAGCGCCTCGAGTCTCGTGGCTTGAGACTCACTCAATTACACAATACCAGTAACAAGCATAAGGTATCGGTCCGTTACTTATGTTTATCAATCCTTTCGTTAGCGCACATAGCGCAAACTATGTGGGTCTAGTACTCGGAACCTATCTTAGAGAACGACCAAGCGTTCATCATTGCAGCAAAAACGAGCGTTGACAAGCATGGTCGTGGTTCATTTAACCGATACGAATAACTGTGTCTAACCGCTCGAACATCTCAACGTGACATATCAAGTGTCACCGGTCCAAAAACACTGGCAGTGTCCGAATTAATCGCTATATTAGACTATGTCACTTCTCTCCGTGTTATCAGAAACGCAAGTGAACGTTTTAATTCTACCGTGACCAAACGCTCACCCCTATGCTTTTATTTCAAACTAGCTGACAAACGAACTCGCATTGCGACATATTTAGACACTATTTTTCCATTCCCATCTAGCAATTCCTATCAATATTTATGAATTTATTTTTTTCATTGATATTTTATCACAAAATCGACCAACATACTCTAAAGGTTATTGCCAGTCGAACCACAGTTCATCTGAGAGAAACTGACCATAATTAAGGTATCCCATCATGATCTGTGCAGATGACTTACCAATTCAGTCGCCCATCATCGAGCAGCTTTCTACAGCGGTTATTTTGTCCACTCTGAGTCATCTCAATTTAATCTCATGTAATTGACGCATTAACACAGTTCTTTTCGAATTTTGTTACTGTAAAAGCTGGTCATACATCGATACAGTTGGGGTTACACCAGATATCGCCTTGCGTTGTCCACAAGAGCCGCCCCCAATCCTGACTTCAAGTTAATAAACATACATATGAGGAGCCTCCGGCCAGATGAGTCTGGTGAGTCTTGGGTGATGCTCGAGTTGTATAAATGCATTTCAGATACTATGACAATATAAAATATAGTTGATGAACAGGTACGTGCCAAAACAATACGGTGGGCACGTATCAACCTTAAGTGTACGTAAGGGTCGATGGTAAATAAGTGGAAAAATTGCATATCCACAAGAACTGTTCGCGATATCCATGCCTTAGCCTAATACGCATAAGTTTCACGGTGTCAGCTGGTTATTCGTATTGTAAACTAAAGGAGAGTCGGGTTGAGTGATTCCCATGGGAGGTGGCGCCTCATTTGATATGATCTCTCCACGATATTTCTGTGTTATGATATACGGTGATCGTGGTAGTAACTTGCACTAAATTCGCTAGGCATCAAGCCAGGCAATCAAAAGAGCATTTGGTTGATTCCGTTGCCAAGTCCCTCTGAGGCTGAAAATGTGGTGTACTAGCTAACGTGGTATTTACTTTGATGTCACCAGATCAAAGTGAATTTCCTGTTGACAACAGAGTTTCCTTCCGAATGTCAAATCAACGAACGCCATGAAGGAACGCAACATACCAAGAGAACAGGCTACTCGTTCATAACTGGTGCTGCCAAACCGTGGTAACCAGTTGCTGAGATCCGTGGAATTCCGTCGATTACACAAGGTAACTATCCCCGAAAGACCGTCAAAGGATTAAGAGCTTGAGACCAACCGCGATTCCGGAGGCTTTTATGACAGCCCTCACGTCTTTCTTGGATTCGGCATTTGGACGCGCAAACGTCTGAGGTGCGTCCTTGGACGAGAGAAAGTGCGGAGCGCGGCACATCGTCCGTTCACAGATTTTACCGTCTTTTTTCATTACTATCCTTCATAATATCGCGCATCACGGATAGCAGTGATTTCGGTATTCTTGGAGTCAACTCATTTTTCTCGGAAGAAAGTCTGTGAAATAAACAACGTCTGCAAAGAGAGATCTGGCGACTATATCTCTGAGGTTGGACGTAGCAGAGTAATTGACATGAATGACTGTTCATATTTGCACGGACAGACCATTTTGGGGGGGGTTCTCGGAAGTCTGTGAAATAAACAACGTCTGCAAAGAGAGATCTGGCGACTATATCTCTGAGGTTGGACGTAGCAGAGTAATTGACATGCATGACTGTTCATATTTGCACGGACAGACCATTTTGGGGGGGGGGACAGTTTTAACTTCTCAAAAAGATCCGGGCAGATAAAATGAAAAATTTCCCCAATAGAACACCGGCTTTTGTCTTGATGCTAACACAAGAAACAGTGGACAGGTCACATATTAATGGAACTTCATTTACAAGCACAGGATGATAAATAAGTGCAATATCATTTAACTTCCAAATTCAGGGGGCTTTTGTTTGATAGAAACAACTCGTACTAAACACAAGGACTAACACGATGCAAATGGGCAAATATTCAAGTGGGTGAATGTACCTAAGTAGAATGCTGAAAAACGGGAAAAATGTGGAGGAATACGTTTGACCTCTTGGTTGGAATCGACTCAAATTTGTTGGAGCAACAACCTGAGTTCGAAAAGTAAGCTGTACTGCGGTCATATTTCCGAGATCTAGGATTGGTGATTCCCTGAATTTATTGATAGACTTTCGGTATTCCTGATCCACACACTCCTTGGTCGATAAGCCTTACTCTCGTTTTTAGCTCGGTCTGCCAACTGGATTATGTAGATAATTGCCCTGAGCCGTTTCGGTGCGTTTTGTTCACCTATATGACTGATGAATTCACTGAACAAGACACGTTGCACTTTTCGCGGAGGAAAACAAACGTGATCTGGTGTGTTTTGGAGCTATCACATGAAGGGAGTAAAAGTACGAACATGGCTGTGAAACATTTCCCATGCCCACGAAGCCGAGACATCTGTGACTGACACGAGTGCCTCGCGTTTTTCACGTGACAGTAAACGAAACAAACAATCTGGCCTGTATATTGGGCGGCATAAATAGGCAGAAAGCGATAGGTCACATGCTTGATAAGTATTCGAGATCAGGGAGATTTATTACAACGTTTGAGTGACGTATGTGCTAGTTTCATTGAATATCAAACATATGCTTTCAAATCGTACGGTGGAAGTGGCCAGGAGTTAGCCATAGTGGGCTCACTGAATTTTTCCGAAAAGTAAAGCTCCGAACTTGTTTAGAGTCTGTTGATCACCGCTCACAACAACGTTGACATCGAAAAATGTTTCGTGTAAACTGTACAAAACACGTTTTCAGGTGTGCGCATTGGAATGTTTTTTTCTCGGTTGTAAACTGAACCAGTTACGTATAGATTTACGTTCACCTTTAAAGCGGCCAGAGAACATTAGACAATCTGCTCACTCGGTGCCTCAGTAGATGACTGCTGCTGGCCTGATTCCGGGGACTTTCACCACAGTCTCATCCGCTGATGTATGCTGCCGTACCGCACTGCATGTTCATGCGTTTTGTATTCAGAGATCCTCGTCTGTTCGGGCTTACGGCTAACGAGGTCAGCATCGAGATTCCGGCATTCATTCATTTTGGAACACGCTAACAGGCAAGACAGTTCCTGGTACTGAAAAGGTTGTTGCGTTCATGGATTCCTTTTCTTAGATTTTCCGGTTTTCAGCAACTTCCATTTCAGTAATGATTGACCTGTCACACAAGGCAGTGATGCATATAGGTTGTAATACACTGGAGAAAAAAATTAGACATGGGGACTGAAGTGAAGTCAGTGTTTCTCTCACATTAACGGACAATGACGTGCGGTATCCGACTGGCCGGGCGGCCTGAGCTGTTGTCTTACGTCTCATTGGTGGTTTCTACCAAGCATGAGTTCTGCCTTTGTATTCAGCTTCTTTGGTGGGTCGTTTGCAGTGCTGTGTCGCCTGTGTGCAAAAGTGCATCCGACGCTGTACCAGTGTCAGCTCATCTGGGCTTTCTTCCTTAAGCGGACTGGCAAGCAACTTTGTACAGGTCACGACGAATGATTTCCTTTATGTTGGTGCCAGTAAGAATCTCCTAACTCTTCTCCAAACTTTGTCTTCAACTTTCTGAAATAATTTTGGATTACTCAAAAATCAAGCAGCATATGAGTACAGCTTATGGGTGGGTACTGATCATGTATTCCTAATTTACAAATAACTGGGCAAACTGAATGTGTAAACTACAATGTCACTCTCACTCTTACCTCAAAGTAAAGTGAAATAAAGTGAAGGGTAATGCTCCTTCGGTAGACATATGAGCTAGTGTTACTTGGTAAAATCAGATACCCATGCGTGTTTCATTTATTGAATTACTTTTGCGTCACTTGCAAATGGTGTATTTGAGTAGCACATTGCTGCTTTTCAAGAGAGACTTGTAGCATTCCAATGTGACTAATCTCCGTTTCTTGATAAAGATTTACGAAATGCGAAACACGACGTTTCTATTCCTTTAATTCCGTTGTGAACATCAATTTTCCTATAGTTCCCCTGAATACATTCAGTAAGCGGATGCCTTGGGTAATGTTTCATAGGGATACGGGTGCTCATAACGTAAATGATGAGGAGAATGTAAATATGTGGTGCCGGAAATTTGCGGCCTGTCGTTTTTTAGACGAATGCTTCACTCAGTGGGATGTCGCTTGCTATAGGACCGTCAGATGAAAATCATGCTTCAGTATGATCAAGCGGAATTCACATGTAAAAGGACGAGATCTATTTGTACAAACTAATGTGAGTTTAGTTGGCAGTTACTGACGAAACAATTCACTTTAAATTTATCTGAGTGATTCTAGCATTAGTCGACAGTAACTAAAAATGTGCGCAAAATTTGACAGATAAGTTCTGCAGAGTTATCGGTATACTCTTACCATGGTTTCAGTGTCTTTTCAGTCACCTGAGTCCTCCATAATGGAAAAACCAAAGAAAGACTAAGGTGCCCTAGCTGTCAAGAACTAACTAGTACTGGTAGCCACGTCCCATTAAAGCCATGACCCTATTTTAATATCTATAATGTTCGCTTTTAAAAGGCAAATTTGATTTGGGAGATTCTGAATTTCCTCAAAGTATGACTACCTGCTCCTGATGGATATGAATAGCTATGAGTCATGGTTGTGTCGCCCAACTGATATATCCTGTCTTTTGATTGTCTGCGCTCTTAGCCGTACGTTACGTGCACATTTTGTTTCAGGAAACAACAAGTGGGTTCTTTGTTTTACCTACCCCCGATCTAGCTATAGCAACCACCTATAATTGGCTGTGCACTATCAGGTGGCGGCTTTACAGCTGAATTCACTAAACTACATTCGAGAAATACACTCATATGCAAGTCGATTTAATTTTCATGAGAGACTCAACTGAATATCTCGTCCAATTTGGGTTCACGTAGAACATAAAGTTGACGGAAACTCGGGGACTAAGCCTACCTGATGCGCAACAAGAATAGCAAAACCGATCGTGGGCTGTCGAAGAGTTTTCAGCAACCTTGTGAGTGGTTTCCTTTATCACTAAACTGCACTTTACTTTTGAACAAATGGATAGTATCACTTCTCTTGAAGTGGTTATCTGCTATTACCGTCGGATTAATGGCCAAAAGACTTCGACGTTAACATAAGACTAATTTCACCTCTATTCTAAAGTACGCTGATAGCTGATCGGAATGACTTGATCGAACACCGACTGACCCATGTTCTCCTGTATTATTATTCATGAATTGCTGCAGTATGCAGAAACCGTGGGACAGCTACTACGTGGTGTACGAACGTTGCAAAAGTAGCCAGTGGGGGAATCTAGCGTTCAAACTATCTGCTTAGCCGTTCCAAGTAAGCAGTTATCAAGGCAGGCAAAGTTATTGTTTCCGAATTTCTAAAGAAGTGGCTCTTTTGTGGAGGTAGTGGGCAAAGACTACCAAATGTTCCGCGGAGGCCGGTATTAGGTCCACCAATCCAAAGTTCAACGCCAATGAACAGAGCGATCCTTTCGAGAGAATAAGTACCTTTTGGGAACGAGGACAAGCTATGAGTGAACGCTGTATCCATTTGAAAAACAACTTCAAAATATTTAATATTCATCATTGTTTGAAAATATCAATAAACACGTTCACTTTTATCCTATTACCGCGTTATTTGCTCAGATAACAATAATTATGTGTTACAAAACGAACGAATGACCCAAATCTAACCGGTACAAATTTGAGGAAGAAGGGATCTCCCTGTTCACATATGTAACATCGAGTTCCTCATCAAACCATGCAGTCTGAATGAAACCATGATCTATCAACAATTGATAAGCAGCACCCCAAGCTTTTGGAAATTATAAGGGACTAGAAATGTGAAGCTGACGAGTAGAATGTAGAAGATATCTATGAAAAGATCTGGATAAATTGACGCGCACTTCAGTCCTGCGGCCATAAAATACGGTCTAGGAAAAAGGTTAGATGACTGTTAGCGAATATACACTCATCTGCAAACTAAATTGGTTCTTTCGAGACTCACCTGGAACCCAGCTGAATCTATCGTTTATGATGTTCTCTCAAGCAACTGAATGTGCTGCACCAGGCCGCCTCATGTTTCAGTCGCTACGATATTTGAAATATCGCGTTACACATATGTTTGTAATGTACTACTCATCAGGTTGCTGAAACTCCATCGACAGCTCACGACCGACTTCGAACTTCTTGGGGCTCATCAGGTAGGCGCAGTCCCCAAGAAGGGCGAATCCGGTCGTGGGCTGTCGATGGGTTTTCAGCAACCTTACGAGTAGTTAGATGACAGTGTTTGATCAGCACGCATTGTACGCTTGATCACCAAAAAAAGTTATTCGTAACTCAGTCCTTATCTGGAGTGATCGTCTTGAGAGAGTTCTTCAAAATCAAATCCTTCGTTCCAGTACAGGCTAGAAGTCAGTCAGTAACTACAATGCTTCAAAATTATAGATTTGCTTGTTTCTGAGTAGATTCGTATGTGAAAAATCCACCAACTAGATCAAACAAGTCGTCCAATTTCATAACGCTCCGGGTGCAGTCATTTTCAGTCGATTTCCTGAGATGTGTCATTTTCGAAATTCTTGTCTGCGGATTTGCTTCTCGGTAACCATGTTTTCTATTACTCAAGGACGGCTCTGACTTTCAGTTATTTGTCTATCGCTATTGCCAAACTTATACGTACTTAACGCACTTTCTTTCTAGCGCCACTTTCCTACTTTCCGAGCGACAAAACTGTCGAGCGTATCTGCTTTATGTGTCATATCGACTGCAGCAATTAAGCGATATTTCACCTCAACTAGTTCGGTTCATGACAACGATAGTATGAGCGCTTATCCGACTTCAGCCTCTCGTGATCCGCATCTTACATTAAACGAAGGTGAAGTTAGCCGGAAAGGAATGGCGGTGCATCTTGTTTTCATGTGGTTGTTTGTAGGCTCATACATCTGCGCAACCAGGTCACCACACAAACACAACAAGGACACATAACTGCGCATTTTGAAACATATATCTTAGGAATTTATCAAGGAATTGTGCACCGCAGAAATTCAGTTAATCAGTAAGCCCCGACTTGTTTTCTGTTCTACAAAGGTCAAAAGAGTCTAAAAAATGCTGGAATGCAACACCAGCATAATCCAGACTGAGAATTTCTAGCAGAATCGGAAGATTGAGCTAATTTGACCATCAAACAGTCGATGACCATAGCTAAAACTCAGTGCAGCTCGTATGATCATCATCACACAAATAGTTCTGAGATGAAAGCGGGTGCACCAAACGAATACCACGACACGTTGAACTTGTGGGCTGAAAGG
The DNA here is from genome assembly GCF_000715545.1 of Opisthorchis viverrini. Taxonomy (NCBI): domain Eukaryota; kingdom Metazoa; phylum Platyhelminthes; class Trematoda; order Opisthorchiida; family Opisthorchiidae; genus Opisthorchis; species Opisthorchis viverrini. The sequence goes on from NW_008752396.1 coordinate 35,297, forward strand.
AAAGCAAACGTTACTGCAGAGCACACAATCAATCTCTGAGGCCAGGCAATAAAATAGTTGAAGAAATGTGTTGTAGGTCATAGAGATAGTAACAGGTAGAGAGACGGATAGAAAGACAGATAGGTGGTCAGATAGATAGATAGATAGATAGATAGATAAACACTTGGTTAGCGGGAGGATAGTGAAGTATGTGGGGCGTATATATACCTCGATCACGCGTCGAACGGGTAGAAAATCTCTTGCTTATTAAAGTCATTAAAGTTCACGAAGTAAAGCATGAACGCTAAAAGTGGTATATTGTGTTTAGTTGAGCCAACGCTTTTGTCGTAACACGACATTTCAATCTACTGTCTGTAATGCTAACAGTGTGCTTTCGGACATATCAGATAAAATGCAATAGGAGTATCTAGAGTTGCAAAATAGACATTTTCAGCAGGAGCTGATAAATTTCGCTGATCCCAGAATTTTTAGGTCATGGATTCGGATTCATGGCTTGAAGCAAAAGGGGCAAAGGGATGAAGAGTTTACTAGCAAGCCAATGGAGATGAAACACCAAATAAGAATTCCTAGAACAAATTATCTTGGTACGTCTCACTTGACCGAATAAGGTGCAGATTTGCTGCCACATGTGTACAACATAAGGAAGCAAGCACTTCAAATACATTCGGCGTCCTAGTGACTGTTTCCACTCTGGAAGTCACCCAATTATCACCAAGGAGGATGGATCCATTTTTGGAGTTCAGTTATTCGTAAACCAAAATTAGGTTTACTACACCCAAAGGAGTCCAACTGGAATCATTTTACTCTTAACCCGTTTTAGGGACATTTATTAGCCTTGTCTTTGTTTCACGTAAAGTAAGGATAAATAAGAAAAATGGCTTTTGATGCTCTAACATTCGGTTGACCAAAGACGATTGAGAATTCTTCTTATCTGCTTTCTACATAAATTCATATCTGGATACATGCGACGAATCCGGAGGGAGAACCAGCTGCATCATAGACAAGTGAAACTCGAAGTCAGATCCCACCCTTCTTGATTTTGTTAGCGGTGACCTACGGCGAAAATCCCGATGCGCTACCAACGACCAAAAAGCAAGTCAGAAGGAAGAACACTTCCCAGTCCAGAAGACAGTCACCACATTGATCAGCTTTTACCACTTCCGTTATTGAGTGATTAGTTGCACTTTACCCTGCCCAAGTGCGACCAAATCACATTGCTGGTCAGCTGCCTGTGGCTGAAAAGTTTAGGCTTCAACCGCTAACCCGGAAGTTTCCAGTTCGAATCTTTCTGGTGATTGGTGAAACGTGAATTGCCAATGATTCTCAAAAAAGTTGAAACAACTGTACAGTTTTTCTTGGCCTTTTGGCACAGACTAAATTCAATTGCAGAATGTACTCTCGATCGAAGAAGCCAATGCTCATTACTCATCATTAACCCTTACGTTAATCTGTGGTTCCATTTATGGCAGATGGTTTGTTTGAAGGCGAAATATAAACATGCTAACAAATCTCATTTTCTTGCAATCATCAATATTCTTGAGAGTTTACACAGGCCTCACTTTTATTCCGCTTATTCAGCAGAAATTGGTCCAGATGTCTTGGCACATTCAACGAAAAGCTCATTTTATCCAATTTCATTTTCCAGCGGGACAGAACGAGCGAATCTACAATCAATCACTCAGCGTTTTTCGCATTATCCTGTTCTACGTGTGAGGACACTACACAAGCTTTTGGAGAAGCTGATGACACATAGATGCAATAATAATCCCTGGGTTCTTTACATATTTTCTAGTCAGCAAATTATTTTAGGGAATCCCCCTCTTAATTCAACAGAAGCCTATAACTGGTCAAGTTTTTGTGACCTACTAATCACGGACCAATTAATAATCCAGTTTTCATCCGAATCTTTCCAAATAAGGTTTATCAGTGAAGCGAAATGGAAATAAGGGAGAGTATCAGGACAAAATCTGGTGCCTAGTTATAGATTAAACCACTTCTGGTTTTTTATTCATAATAAAATTACAAGTGAAGTAGATCGACATCAAAGTTAGATATCCTTGTCAAAATTCCAAGGGGGTTGCTCCAGGCGGCGTGTTGTCCAACAGGATGAAGGATATACACCAAACATTGTGTCATCCAGTAACACGATGAACTCGTTATAGACGAAGTTACCTGAACGGCATGCCGTCATCATGGGACGCCATACAGACATGGGACCTTTTTGAGTGACTCGAATAAACTGGAACTGATAAGACGGAAACCTAGTTGCAAACGCAGACAGTTGCTATTCTTACGTTAAATTCATTCAGTTTTGTTTCTCTCATCAATCATGGTCAAACATTTCCCCCATACGCGTGAACTGCATCCAACTTATCTGTCGAATCCGCTTTACACTGGATGGGTAGTCTAGAGCCTTGAGCGAGAGATCGGAGCTTTGTGCATTTTGAGTTCTCGTAAAGTGAGCTATGAGGTGAACACGATGTTGACAACAAAAGTTAACCAAGGCTAACATGAAAAATTTTGCAGTTCACAATCGCCAAGAAGTCAGGTTAAAAATGCACTTCGAAATTGCTCATTTAGCCCGATTTGGTCTTCTTACCCATTTTGGATTAAAAACCGTCAATCAAGAGTGAGAACTTTGACTAGTGACGTGCTCAATTGTAAAGCGAAATAGCTATGAACCAACAGACTGGTCTGTGTTGGTAAAAAAAGATCGTGGTGTTGTCATGCCTCACTTTCAACCCGTTAACTGGAATAACTTTTGAGTCTTGGTGACATCTATGCAGTCCAGAACTTCTCTGTTGGCATGGTCTTTTGTGCATTGGAAGGACCCGCGGCGTTCATCTCGAATAGCGAGATTCTAAGGCGCAGGATGACAATGTAATCTCATACTTCACTTGTGAGTGCTATATTGTTGAGATGAATCCACCAAGCCCTGTGCAACCAGGTAAAATTATTTAGATCGACACCTGATTGCAACCTGAGCCCCTCCAACTCAGGTGGAAAAAATGAAAAGCTGGCTTAACTCCTCTAATTCGAGGAAGAACCTAAGGGTTTTCCACTTACTGAATATAACCGTCCTTCATTACGAGCAATACTCAGTGCGGTAACACTTGTTTCCAGACTGCATTTTGAAGTCATCGACGAGAGTGGTGACTTCAACCACCACTATGCTTAATGATGGCTGTGATATAGCCCTTATCGAATTTTGAAACTGAAAAATTAGCTGCTAGCTTCCATATGATAAAGTTGACCATTGAGAAGGAAATCATAACGGACCGTACCTCTTCGGTGTGACACCCACCCGTTGGCAGATTCGGTGGTTGCAGCAGATGTCGTGTGTAAATGAGGCTTGTAACCAGCAGTGCACTAGATTTATCAGCTGATGTTCCTTTGAAACAAGAACCAAACTTAGTTAGGCACCTGAAGTCAAGAGCTAGAAAGCTATGTTCATCCGGTATTTCCAAGGAAGAACTGAGGGCTTTTGTGGATCACGCTTTACAGTTTCATCAAGCCTAGTCCTAAGTTGGTGACTTCATAACACTCCATTATTGACCTTAGGGAAGAAAACCCACAGTTCCGCAATCTGTTCATGATTGAAACTGTAAATGCTGTAAAAGGACGTTGGTCTAATAATGCCACTGGGCCACATTTTACGCTGCTATGATTGATCAGCTTGCTCAAGTCACTCCCTAATTATGCCGAATAGCAAGCCACTCGTGTTCATTTCCCCCGTGGTTATTTACTCCTTCACGCAGGTCTGTGACAATTCTTATGTCAGTCGTACAACACTCAGCTTATCTGCCAAGCTCATCATTTCGGCTTTCAGGGACCTTAGATTTAACAATTACGTGGTAGCAGCATAGAGTCAACTAAGGCGCCATCATCATGACCACAGAGCAGATAAGAACGATGGTTTTTTAATGTGTGTGCAGTCGTTCTTCAGGTCTCAAAATATGCTCACATATGTAACCTAGTAACAGCTGGTAGGTACGTACCATGTACAGAGGCACATAGGCCAGTTAAAATCTTAAATTTATGTTTAATTTTCATACATATACGAGCTGACTCATCAGACTCATCAAGTACATAAAAAGCCCTATGTTGTCCCGTATGTACTTTGCTTTCACAGTTTTCTCACTCACCCCGTTTAGTTGGTTGCTCATGGGCTTCGGCTCAGATCTGCAATTGAGCTCATAAGGAAAGTGCTGTTGCTACACTCGTTTTTAAATGAGCTACTATGAATGTGTGAGTAATACAGATATTCCAAATAAATGATGACCAGACGGTTGATTGACCACAGTTAGGTCTTCTTCATGTTCCCTGTAATTAACCGATTTTCTTTAAGTGAACCGATGCTCTGAAGAAATGCACCCGACATAAGTACTTTTATACAAGACCTAAACCGCAGCGATATATGAGATGGACAGTAGTTCTCAGGAAAAGCGAATTTTGTTGGTGCGACGCTGCGTGCCGGTACTTCCGACACGATAGCCCGGAGCAGAAAACAACACGGGATGGCTCCTTTCGATCACTAAGTGCGTTAGATCCACTCTTATAGTTTGTTTTTTCCTGTACGTCATAAATTCATTGAAACTGATGAGTAAATCGGCAGCTGATCTCTAGGGAATCCTAATTGATACATTTAATTATTTATAAACCGATTCCACGGAAGCCGTTCACCGCGTGTGGTTGAAGGAGTCCATCAAGGGAGAGAAACGTTAACTCGAGTTTTAATTTAATGAAAAATCACTAAGTGTATGTGAAATTCAGCTATGTATTTGAGGTAGCACACCTCAGAGGTTTACCGATCAGTGCACGTGATTAAAATGGAGGAAACTGCTCACAGGGTTGCTAAAAACACTTAGACAGCCCACGATCAGTTTCACCCTTCTTGGGGTTAATCATGTAGGCGCAGTTCCCGAGTTGCCGTCAACCTAATGTTCTACTCGAAGCCAAATCGGACTGATTTCGAAAAATTAGTCAATTTAGTTTTTACAGGAGGCTCCACTGGATCTCCCATTTATGGTATTCTTCAACTGAATGTGTTGCACATAGGTAGTCTCATATTTCAGTTGGCACGCTATTCGGGATAATGCAGTATATTTTCATACAGGAAACTACTCACGTGGTTTGGTTTCCGAGACTTAGGGATTAGCGGCATTAGATCCTTCAAAAAGTTCGAGTTATTCACATTTCCGACTGGTTTCTGGTGGTCGAGAGCTTCAACCGGCAGGTCAGTAGGTCAAAAATTCTCCGGAGAATGATGGGATGCTGCTGCTGATGCCCAATAAGAACGGACCAGTTTTACAGTGTGCCTACAACATAGGCTGATTTAAACTGCAAAACAAAGCTAGACTGATATCAAAGGCCANTGATTGACCTGTCACACAAGGCAGTGATGCATATAGGTTGTAATACACTGGAGAAAAAAATTAGACATGGGGACTGAAGTGAAGTCAGTGTTTCTCTCACATTAACGGACAATGACGTGCGGTATCCGACTGGCCGGGCGGCCTGAGCTGTTGTCTTACGTCTCATTGGTGGTTTCTACCAAGCATGAGTTCTGCCTTTGTATTCAGCTTCTTTGGTGGGTCGTTTGCAGTGCTGTGTCGCCTGTGTGCAAAAGTGCATCCGACGCTGTACCAGTGTCAGCTCATCTGGGCTTTCTTCCTTAAGCGGACTGGCGAGCAACTTTGTACAGGTCACGACGAATGATTTCCTTTATGTTGGTGCCAGTAAGAATCTCCTAACTCTTCTCCAAACTTTGTCTTCAACTTTCTGAAATAATTTTGGATTACTCAAAAATCAAGCAGCATATGAGTACAGCTTATGGGTGGGTACTGATCATGTATTCCTAATTTACAAATAACTGGGCAAACTGAATGTGTAAACTACAATGTCACTCTCACTCTTACCTCAAAGTAAAGTGAAATAAAGTGAAGGGTAATGCTCCTTCGGTAGACATATGAGCTAGTGTTACTTGGTAAAATCAGATACCCATGCGTGTTTCATTTATTGAATTACTTTTGCGTCACTTGCAAATGGTGTGTTTGAGTAGCACATTGCTGCTTTTCAAGAGAGACTTGTAGCATTCCAATGTGACTAATCTCCGTTTCTTGATAAAGATTTACGAAATGCGAAACACGACGTTTCTATTCCTTTAATTCCGTTGTGAACATCAATTTTCCTATAGTTCCCCTGAATACATTCAGTAAGCGGATGCCTTGGGTAATGTTTCATAGGGATACGGGTGCTCATAACGTAAATGATGAGGAGAATGTAAATATGTGGTGCCGGAAATTTGCGGCCTGTCGTTTTTTAGACGAATGCTTCACTCAGTGGGATGTCGCTTGCTATAGGACCGTCAGATGAAAATCATGCTTCAGTATGATCAAGCGGAATTCACATGTAAAAGGACGAGATCTATTTGTACAAACTAATGTGAGTTTAGTTGGCAGTTACTGACGAAACAATTCACTTTAAATTTATCTGAGTGATTCTAGCATTAGTCGACAGTAACTAAAAATGTGCGCAAAATTTGACAGATAAGTTCTGCAGAGTTATCGGTATACTCTTACCATGGTTTCAGTGTCTTTTCAGTCACCTGAGTCCTCCATAATGGAAAAACCAAAGAAAGACTAAGGTGCCCTAGCTGTCAAGAACTAACTAGTACTGGTAGCCACGTCCCATTAAAGCCATGACCCTATTTTAATATCTATAATGTTCGCTTTTAAAAGGCAAATTTGATTTGGGAGATTCTGAATTTCCTCAAAGTATGACTACCTGCTCCTGATGGATATGAATAGCTATGAGTCATGGTTGTGTCGCCCAACTGATATATCCTGTCTTTTGATTGTCTGCGCTCTTAGCCGTACGTTACGTGCACATTTTGTTTCAGGAAACAACAAGTGGGTTCTTTGTTTTACCTACCCCCGATCTAGCTATAGCAACCACCTATAATTGGCTGTGCACTATCAGGTGGCGGCTTTACAGCTGAATTCACTAAACTACATTCGAGAAATACACTCAT
>NW_008752396.1:48019-67682 GCF_000715545.1 Opisthorchis viverrini
TTTTTTTCTTAGAGTGATCCATTGCAGCGTAATTCATGACTTTATCCTGATGGGTTACAAACGGAGCAAACGGGTAATGAACTGGAGACTAGTTTGACCGGTCAAGATAGTTAGTAAACTGTTAGATGATTACAAACGTAGAATAAGGAAATGCGGCTTCTACTTACCCGAAAATAATGGAGAACCATCCAACGCCGTTGGACAAAGACATATTGCACGCGACATGTCTGCTGAAGTAATGCACTGCCCACCATTCATACATGTTACACCACGGTGTACGATATAGGATTTTGGGTTTGACCCATTAAGAACTTCTGCCCAGTCCTCACTTTCCGTTATGACAGGGCCCTCGTCCTTAGACAGATCGATGGCATTTTTATTCAAGGAAGGAATGGAGTAAAATGTTTGACACGGATCACGTCGGGCGAAACAATTGTCTTCGGGTAGTTCAAGAAGAGGTTCATAACCATATTGACAAGTACAGTTGTATGAATCAGTTCCGAGAACCCCATGACATTCATTGCCCAAATTTACACGACAGTTCTCATTACCTGTTGTTTGGGACTTGGGGAAAGTTTCAAAAAAGGCGAAAACGTGCCAATAGACAATAAGTAGTCACTATACTCTGCGCTGAGCTAGTTAGTGTAGAACGATGTCAGATCTACTCCTTTTTTTTAACATTTCTGCACTTTACCCTACATTAGAAACCTAAAGTTGAGCGCAAAGATAACTGTTTAGTAGATACTCACTTAAAAACTCGCCTACGAAAATTAGGACGTATACATTACCATCTTTCGGGGATGAAATGTTTCAGTGACAACGGCTAGTAGCGTACACAGGTGATCAACTCATTGGGGAATAGCAGGTCCTTGAGCCCTCTCGATTCGTCTGCGGATACTTGGTCGTGTAAAATACACGATATCGTCATAACATCACCTTAGAATCCTGGCTGCTGGCTGGCACAGGTAATAATTGATGTGGACAGTCCCATTTTTAGGAATAAAAACCATCGCTTTGCTGGAATTTAGTTTGAATAGCGTTTTCAATGAGTTTCCTGAGGGACGAATTTGCCGCCCGCTATCCATTCACTACTATCGCACCTTATATTACTCTGGCAAAACTAGCTGCCCAAATACTAAGTGAACCGAGTTGGTAACTTTTACCAATAAAATCTACCCCTCCCGTAAATTATTATACAATAAGCTATTTTGGTTGTCTTGAAGGGTCATTTCCATCATATGAACATCATCCCAAATTTCGGCCTCTAGCACTCCCAGCTGACATTCAGTTACCAGTTCTTCAGGTTCGTGTACTTTAAGTTAGAGACAAATTAAAGCGTGTTTACTTAGCTCAAAGCCCATATCGCAGGTAAGGCCTGCTGGATGAACCATGGATGAATTATGGCATGGCACTGCATTCCATCCCAACCTCAGAGCGCAGTTACTCCGGGCTGGCTCCCCGATCGCATACGTTAAAGTTTGTTCATGTAGTAAGCACACTGGTCATGATCGCAGCTTTGGGTGGGTTTTAATGGCAGTTCTTGCAGTGCGTGTCCACGTGGCACGCGCGCATTTATGTAGGCATGCCCCTTTTATGAGCCAGTAGTGAAAAAAACAAAAGGAAATCCGGTTCCCAGGGCAGGATTCGCCAAATCACAGTGCGTTCCCTGTCGGACGCATGTGTTTCCACCACCCTACGTCGGCAAGCGTTCTTGAAGGACAGCTGATCACATTTGCAACGTAAGCTGAAACCCCGAACTTCTGTACATCTGTATGTGCGCAGGAAGAGACGAAAGCCCATGTCGTTGTAGGGAAGGCGGGAAAGCCCAGTCGATCTTAGTGGGTATTCCGGTGGTGAATGGCTCAAGTGAATATTTCAATGAAGGGTGCAGCACATCTGAAGCTGTACAAAACCACACCTTCCCCAGCCTTTATTCAAAAGGTTGATTGCCTGTACAGTCAACCGTTGTCAAAATACGACTAGCTGATTTGTTTTTCCATACCGATCGTTTATTTGCGTGAAGGAAATGAAAATTCCGAACTCTCAAAATGTGGATAATATAACTTCAGTCATTTCCAAGTAAGGTTAATCTGCCGTGACTCTCCATGGATTTCAGTGGATTCTATGTATAGAGTGGGAATCGCACTGCTTAAAAGTTAAAAGTAATATCGTAACAATCAAACGCGACTGTGGGTGGCGGTAGCAAGACTGTTATATTCATGGTCTGAATAACAAACTACGGGATAGCAAGTTGTAAAACCTAGTTGACAATCATAAATCTGCAAATTGGGACTGTGCTCAAGGTTAAACAGGTTTACTTAAGTTTTCGCACATATTACCTTGTTTAGTCGCTCAAAGCAAGCATTCCTCTCAAGGGAACAATCCTCCCCCATATACTCCGACTTGCACAGACACTTGACTTTGGCGTCATCTGTAGCAACACAACGTAAGGTGTTGTTTGACACACAAGGCGGATATTTATCGTTTAAGCAAGGGTTCTTCGGTCGACAGGTCAGAAGATGTGGATCCCACTCGGCCATCGATTCACAGTCGCATTTAAAGTCGTTCTGTTGGAACAGAAGTGATCATTTGGATAGCATTTGAGGGAAAGGTAAAGTTTGAGAGAAAGCAGTCACAGTTTAATGAATTACATTATTGTACAGCATTGAAGCATAAAGATTTCTTCCCTAATGTCGTTGTCTAAGATGATGATGATGACCAGAAAAAACATGGGATGGGCGTTACGGCAACCTGCCTGATTAGCGCAGGCTTGTTAAAGTGGAGCAAGATCCATCCGCAGAATACTACTTCACAGCGACTACCGCCATGCAGTAACAGCATTTGACCGCTGGTTCAAACTTTCGCTTGAAGCTCCATATCATCAACCACGTCTGACTTACTGACTGATAGGATATTACGACGCTATCGTCAGTGTCCCTCCCTTAAAATGAAATATACAGTGTACACTTCCTACTGGGATAGGTTTCATATCAAGGAAGATGCCTTGGATAAATCACACTTCACTGCGTAGAGGTTTATAGTTCGACCGCGGGAAGCGGCTCTGTTTGTGTTGATCGTACAAGAACCAAACGGAAATTCACAATATTTAGAAACGCTGCACCTATGCACCGTTTTAACTAATGAAAACGTCTCTACTGCCTGTATTCCATCTTGTTAGCGTGGTCATTTCTAGATTATTGCAAAATGCAGCTAAACTGACTGGATTTGCCTCTGAGACTGGTGGCTATAGCAGTGTAAAAGGGGGGCAAAATGTTCCAATAAACTTGGTCATACACACCACAAAACTATCTTGCTGAAATGAATCTAGGCAATGGAGTGCAATAAGGGTTATTTGGTTTTCTTCCCATTACTTTGCCTCCTTCAGGCTGAAACTTACTATAACAGGATCCAACATTTTTGCCGCTAGTAGACCTTCCTTGACTGCAAAACTCATTCTAGTTTTGGCTTTCCAATGAGACTGCAACTCGATTAACTTCAACACCCGACCGAAGTTTTCTCCTGTCATTCACCATCGTGTGGTAGATGTTTCGCAGCGACTGAATTATTAACGACCTACCCGATTAACGTGTTTAGTGATAGGCCATGTTTCACACGAGGGTGTGGGATTATTCTCTGATAAATATCACTCAGGAGACTAATGAGAACAAAAGAGAGCTTAATCGAGAAATAAGCAAGATCCATCCGCAGAATACTACTTCACAGCGACTACCGCCATGCAGTAACAGCATTTGACCGCTGGTTCAAACTTTCGCTTGAAGCTCCATATCATCAACCACGTCTGACTTACTGACTGATAGGATATTACGACGCTATCGTCAGTGTCCCTCCCTTAAAATGAAATATACAGTGTACACTTCCTACTGGGATAGGTTTCATATCAAGGAAGATGCCTTGGATAAATCACACTTCACTGCGTAGAGGTTTATAGTTCGACCGCGGGAAGCGGCTCTGTTTGTGTTGATCGTACAAGAACCAAACGGAAATTCACAATATTTAGAAACGCTGCACCTATGCACCGTTTTAACTAATGAAAACGTCTCTACTGCCTGTATTCCATCTTGTTAGCGTGGTCATTTCTAGATTATTGCAAAATGCAGCTAAACTGACTGGATTTGCCTCTGAGACTGGTGGCTATAGCAGTGTAAAAGGGGGGCAAAATGTTCCAATAAACTTGGTCATACACACCACAAAACTATCTTGCTGAAATGAATCTAGGCAATGGAGTGCAATAAGGGTTATTTGGTTTTCTTCCCATTACTTTGCCTCCTTCAGGCTGAAACTTACTATAACAGGATCCAACATTTTTGCCGCTAGTAGACCTTCCTTGACTGCAAAACTCATTCTAGTTTTGGCTTTCCAATGAGACTGCAACTCGATTAACTTCAACACCCGACCGAAGTTTTCTCCTGTCATTCACCATCGTGTGGTAGATGTTTCGCAGCGACTGAATTATTAACGACCTACCCGATTAACGTGTTTAGTGATAGGCCATGTTTCACACGAGGGTGTGGGATTATTCTCTGATAAATATCACTCAGGAGACTAATGAAAACAAAAGAGAGCTTAATCGAGAAATAAACTCACTTGCAAATCAAGTTGGTTTTCACGAAAGACTCAACTGAATCTCTCGTTTATGATGTTCTACAACCGAATGTGCTGCATACAGGCCGCAGTATATTTCCATAAAGGAAACTACTCACAGGGTTGATGAAAACTCTTCGACAGCCCACGACCATTTTCTCTCTTTTTGGGGCCGGTGCTACCCCCAACACCGTTTGTGGTGCTTTCGATTTCTGCCATCTCTAAACAGCTCACTCACGTTATGGCTCAAACCAATCTTCTTCACTTAAAAAGTTCGCACAAAGAGAGGAGTGTTAAGTCAGGTAACGATGACGCTGATGTTGAATGCGTACTCTGCCTGTTTTGTACGGCAAACTGCTAATAACAGCAGCTTGTTTTCACATAATTGAGAAAGCGCAGGACGAACCTCAGTACAAGAATAAAGGAGCAGCTGACTTTGTAGGTGAGCCCCTAAGTTGCACGAACAACCTGAACAAAATGTGTGACTCCGAACTAGGCATCCGAATAGGTTAGGAAACGCAAACCTTATGTTTTGCGCATCAAAGTTGTCGAGCCTTCGGGAGTCGACGCTTGCAGGAAACCGAAATTACATATATACATATGTACATATATACATATACATATACGCTTATAATCGTCTACCGACAAGGTTAGAAAATACTCGCACTCTGAAATGAGTTACTTTCTACGTAACCAAAGCAGTTCTCAAGTATCAAAACAAACGCCATACAAGCAGCCATATATTTTTCAAACACACCCTCATCTATCGTAATCTGACAGATATCTGACAGACCAAAATCTAATAATTCTCTTTGTGTTGATTACCTCAAATGAACCAGTCACCTCACAGATTTTTGTGTTGTTCACCAAAGGGATTCTGCGACATGGATTCCCAAGACACGGGTCGGGGCAAGTGGCTTCCAATTTTGAACGTAGGTCCGTTTTCCTGCTTGCATCGGTCATTTCGTCATACTTTGCCCACCCCTTCCGTATGCATCAAGAATGAAAAGAGAAGGAAATTTCACATCGTTACACTGCTCACTCAAACACTGAATGACTGGGCATATTGATTAAGCTGGCGAAAGATGCTGTAGATTTCTACCAAGAAAGGTACTGCAATTCACGGCAAATCTTCCACTGAAAAAGACCTTACTAGATGGAACCACAGTCAGGAGGAATACACCCAATAACAACCAAGGTGAATGAGTGTATAGTTATGCACCCAGTGGTAGAAGCAAGATCGGTGCTGTTCGTCTTCCCAGTCAATCTTAGTTATATTATTCAGTCGCGAAAACGTCTCGTCAACTAGGGAAGACTTAAAACTAAGCAAGAGTTCTCTTGTGACGTGAGATTTCTGTCCTATAAACACTAAAGAAAACTTACATTTGTGTGCATTCATTGGTTTTCACATGCTGGCCATGCAAAGTAAACTGTTTTTGAGCTAAGAGAAAGAGTTTATTGTTTTCCGATTATTTGGAGTTTATCGACAGCAACTTGGTCACAGGGTTCAGCTTATCGATGTTGAACCCAAGCCTGTCAAATTAGACGTTTTCACTGGTATAATGATCTGTGACACTCAACCTATGTATTGACTGAAATGGCTGATATCCTGAATTGAGACTAAACCCGAATCAACATCAAAATATAGTAATAAAAGTTGTTAATGTAGTTCAATAAAATTATATGTACTTTGTTGTTGATCTGTTCGCCAAGCTTCGCAGTTGTATTGCAAACGTTTCACCATTGACGTCGTCTGTGCGGGGTTGACGACCGATGATGTCACCTATATTGATGACACAAAAAGTTTACCAACCAACTACCATGCTCGGCGAACAAACCAACAACTAAGCAGCACGCCCGAGTTACCTACATTCCGCAAGATTGCCATTGCGTGTACGTCATATGTACGACTAAACTAACGCCAATGAAACGGACAGCACCATGCCATGTGAACCGAAAATAGATTGAAAACAACTTTTATACTTTTCTACATTAACGAAATAAATACTACGGGAATATATCCGGGAGTGTTAGTGATTCGAAGGAATCGACCTGCTGCAGTTTCGGTTAAGCAATTCTGGATAAGGGAGTCTATGTGATCAAGTTCGAAAGGCCGTAAATCTCTGTACTTGTACGCTTCGAGGAATTGCGGGTTCGGTTGGGAAGCTGAGCCGTTTTCTAAACTATTACTTTTATAATTAGATAACAGGACCGTATGATTTCACTCCCGATAACTTGTGATCCACTGTGTAGAATTAGTAACGCGACTAGAATAGGATAGATGCACCATGAACTTTTGACAATGATAAAATGAGCAGACGACAGAAAGCCTAGGTAATTGCCACAGCGGATGGAAGGCTTTTCTAGTTAACATTAACTTGATGGACAGGTCATCGTAGTGGTTTATGAAAAGAATTGTTTTGCAAAGAATGCGGCGGAGATGTTAAGTTTAATTATACGAAATACCTAACGGCCTTTTCGAAGGAATAATATTTTGTGGGTATCGGAGTTCTTCCATTAATATCCCCTGCCAACTTCAATTCATCCGAGCCATCGAGGGAATCGCTTTCTGGTATTTAAGTATCCATGTTACCATAACGTATTTGGGAGACCCCTTTTGCTACTGATAACATTATCAAGTCGACTATTGTAAAGAACAACTAAAGACTGGGGGAATGCTGGTGCTCTATTCTCAAAACCCATTGGACGCTGGAATAACCGGACAAATTGGTTTGTTCACGTCATGGACGGGGGCTGAAAGTAAACCAGAATTTGCCAAAACATGCTTGAGAGATGAAAACGAAAAAAATGGAAAGTCAATCGTGACCGCAAGATCTACGCACATTTTTCGGATTGTCAATAAATGCCCTTGGTTTCTGACGAGGAAGAATACATTACACAGGAATACTGGTGAAAGGAAGAAGGCCTTCGCTGCGGAGTTATCTATTCGGAAATGCCAACTGACCGGTTAAAGACCATTGAACAAGGAAGCAAAACTCTAGTCTGCATCTTAGTTACAAAAACTGGACACAGATCTTCTCCCGAAAGAGTCTTCCTGGAGATTCATTGCCTCCAATCATTCGTCGGTCAAATGAAAGCAAATGTTACAAAGTGGCCCCTCGAATTCCGCAACAGAATTCCATTTTTCAATCGACGCAAAGCGAAATTCCACGAACAACACATTCTAATCGCGTGTCTCCCGATCAGTAGTATCACCGTTACACTGGTATTCTACGTGGTTTCACTAGCGTGGCCAGGTAGAATGATAGCATCAATAATGATTGTCTGCGGAAAATGAGATTTGTAGGTTAGCCTGCCGCCGTTGGACAGCTTGTTATACTGGTGCATATCAAAGTGTCTAGAGCCTGCGTCTCTTTTCTGCCGAAAAATCAACCACATTGTGATAGAAAACCTGGGGGCAAAAGAAACGTTAACAAACAGTGATACATTTGGTTCAAAAGAAGAACCATGCCACGCCAAGAATACGCGCTTAGTTGAGTCGTGTCGATTTAATAAAATGTCAAAAACAAGATGTGTTGCCAAATTAACTCAAGATAGCTCATTAGTTAAGCCATGAACTTAAGGACCGGAAAGTTCCCAGTAACCCCCTTCAATCAACTTTCTTGACTAGGCTTGGGCAACCGGGCAGTATCTCAACCTTCACGCTTCCTTTGGATGGCATGGCAGCTGGGCAAGGTGTATTACAGTAACCCCAACACTTCAACTTTCTTGACTAGGCTTGGGCAACCGGGCAGTATCTCAACCTTCACGCTTCCTTTGGATGGCATGGCAGCTGGGCACTAAAGGTGTATTACAGCTGAAAGGTTATTGTCAAAGTCTATGGCCATATTTGTATGGCGTGATCCTCTAGGTAACGGGAAAGTATGTGAGTGAGATGCTGTTAGCGCCTGTTAGCCGATATTGTGTTCCGTTCGTCAGAGGCCGCTCCTATTTGAATGAGGCCAAACAGTTTACTAGGTTACCTTATCCTGGTAACTAACAAAATTTCTGCGGTGTGATCAAATGCACGCTCGTCTTATATACCAATGTCTACACGTCATATATATATATATATATATATACCCACAGCCCACTTTTTGTGACAAATATGATAAAACATACCATTGTGCACCACTGATAGAGAAAAATTATCGGCATGCCTTGTAATGGATCTATCAATGTATTCATCAAATTCTTGGCATTGTCCGGAACCTTCTCACAGTCTGCTCTAGAGCCGTCGGGGGAACAGCATTTCCAAGGCTTTTTGTCGTTACCCTCGCAAAACTTTTCTTTGACGACACTGCGAAACTTCGTGTACGAATCCTCTGGCGCGGTCTTTAGATCGAAAACGCCCCCGAAAATGGGCTTGAAGTAGTCATCTTAAATGGATAGATGGACAAACGTATAGTCGTGTGTGATACTAGAAAACGATCACGAGTGAACAGTGTCCCAACAACCCTAATTCAAGATGAAAAGGAAGCGTAATATAAGTCACTGCTTGAAAATTTCATTGAGACTTCTTTTCTCCACCTTATTAGGACACGCGAGTCTGTTTAGTGATTCAGATACAGTTAGACGATATAACACTTAAAATGTAAGGTGTTGGAGTGAGCACCCTGCCTTGAAAAGTAAACCGGAGCAAAAACACTCTAGCAACAGTTAGGAATAAGCAAAAGCGTATCACCTGGAATGCTCCAGCGACATCTTCGCACCTAATTTTTGCATAGTATACTATATAAAGTGATTATTTTAGGCGATCGGAATTGTCCAGGCAATCATACACTTTTTGTTATTAAGTCATGTTGACCCTTCCTCGTCTGATGGATTTCGCGCTTGTTCTTTCTTGCGTTCGTGTTATGCAATCGTTTGCCTGTTTGTATCATCCATCGCCTAATCAATTTAATCCGAACATCACGACCAGAAACATTGAAAACAAACATGCTTCACTTTCAGCTGCATCATCTGTTCTGTGGCTATGACGCGAAACCCTGAACGACTAAAAGAACTATCGTCTTTAGTTCCTCAAGGCAGAGAACGGACGAATTTCTAAAACATACCTGGAAAACCATCACACGCGTTGTTTATTCACATGCACTCAGAGAAACAGTAAAAAAAACGGTTGCAGTGTGCGCGTTCAGTAGTACGTATTAAGTGATAAAAGCCGTTCTACATAAACATCCATTTATTCCATATTGTAGAGAGACAATTCAGTAGCTTCATGGAGTGAACTTTAACCAAGAAACTCAGATGTGCTGAAAAGCCCGGTCTCTGTAATTTGAAGGTTACTAATCTCATAATTAGGGACTTTGAAAAGGACGACCTTCTTCAACACTGAAAGTCATCGTCCATGAGGTAGTACAGGAGATTTCCCTGTATTTATGATATTTTTAGTAAAATTCAACCTATTTCTATCAATTCACTTGATTTCTGCAGGCCAACGAGCAGTTTGTTTACCGCCATCTATCATTTTGGGAGTTTTTGTGATATAAGGCATTGTACCGAACATTTGACTATGTACATCCAGTAGGTTGCGCAGTCATCACTAGTAGATATCACTGACGATAGAAACAGAGACGAAAAGAGAAACGTGTGACAATAGCAAGCTAAGCCACAGAGTTCAAAAATAGAAAAAAGTCATTTTAGCTTTTCAGGTGAAACTGTATGAAGCGGTCAAAACCAGACAACTCGGAGGTTGATCGGTGCATGAAAAACATTCGACCCGCCTCCCGAAAGGTGACAGACGGCAAAATTTCTTTGGCGAGCACTCCTAAAGGTCATTTTCTAAGCTTCGCATTGAAAGTGACCATGGTAATTCTTGGAAGAATTGATTTTTCGCCATTTAATCAAACCCCATAACGGCCATTCGGACTTTATGCCATTCACCAGACAATGCCCCAACTGGTGACCACCTAAAGCCGATCAGAAAACTCTGCAAGCTTCGCCATGAAAAAAATCTTCTTCTTGTCTCGGATACACCTAATTTCCTCTGTAGGCTTCCGTTCAGTGGTTTTAGCATCTTAGCTTGGCAGTAATTGGATGCAACCCAATGTTTCTTCACGAGTGGCACTACTCATAAGATTGATCAGAAATCGTCAACCAAAATGAATAAAACACGACACCCACCGTTCCATTGCTCCTCTCGATATACGCGTGTGCCACCGCGACAGGCCAGTGACGGCTGCCAAGCACAAGTCTTTGTGTTCACACTATACTACTCAAAACCTCTTGGAAATAAAAATCTTGGTCGCCTCACCGAACAAGTAGTCATTGTTAAATCTTGTTAAAATACATACACCACGATTCAAAAACAAAGATAAATAGAATGTAACTTTAATTTTACATCATGCGGTGACAGAATTCGTCGATGAACAAATCCCACAAGGGACCTGAAATAAGGCATTACCAAACGTGCCGGTAAACTCACATCTGTACCGCTAGAAAAAGATCGGAATTAAGATATCTTAAAACACGTAATAATAAATCGCAGATAAACTGACGAGTTCACCAACTGAAGGAGATCAGTAGAGATTATAAAGGCACACATCAATAACGGTACAATAACGTTACCACCAAGAAGAACCACCATTATTTAAATAACTAACTGATTAAATGGAAAAATACTGGCTGCTAGTACATTATCAGGAACTTTCAAATTCTACGGTTGATCCTCAGTCAAACTATTTCTAGGGAAAACTTAATCACGCGAATTCAAACAGACATAATGCAAGTAGACGTAATGTACTACCAATAAGACTGCTGAAGACTTCGAAAACCTTACGAGTAGTGTAGTACGTCTATTGAATGTATCACGATATCTCAAATATCGTACCAACTGAAACATAAAGTGGCCAACTGCAGCACCTTCAGTTGCTTAAGAACACTATCACTGAGAAATTCAGCTAAATTCCAGGTAAGTCTCCCGTCAAAACCAAACTGGTATGCACATGAGTGCATTTCGATAATGCTAGTAGATTTCCAACCATCCTTTGAACACAAGAGATATGTTTGGCTTATCATTTACTACTGGGCTTTGCTATCATTATATACTGTCCTTGGTTTTGGTGGAGTAAAACCAGTCCGGCCGACAATAATAACTCTGAGCTGCTAATTTCTTTACCATAGAGAAAACTTGTAGCTTGGCCTCTTGTCCAGATCTACTAACGGCTTCAGTGCTTTATGAACCTGTTAATATTGTTCATTTTTACTTCCTATATATATGTATATATATATATATAGTGTTCGTCAGCTTTCCATAAAAATCAGTGGATAACACCACTTGCACAAATACTTTCAAAAACCTCACCGGAATTACATCAGTGTCGTAATTATCTAGCCTCGAAGCACGACTTTCACCTACCAACTGATCTGCAGAGTACTATGAACCTAGGTGTGGACAGGTTTGTAGTGCAGTTAGCTTGAGTTTTAGAATAATAGAAAAGTACGGTTTTTATTTTCTTCTGAGTAAAGTGATGTCATATACTGATAATTTCGCTTATGAGACAAACCCATCGTGTTTACATGAATAAGACATCTGTCGAGGGTAAACAACTCGAGCTTAAGACACCGGTCAATATGACTGAGAGCTTTTGAGGATGATGATATTCTCTAACCTGTTTTTTGCACGCACTTCACTTATGGACTCTCATCGTTTGTGCACGCCAAAGTGATAATTTTGCTTTATTTAAAGGCTTGCGGAGTAGTCGCGGCACAGCTTTTAACCCATGAAAAGATTTGATGGTTAAGGATCAACAGAATTTTATAACCTCGACCTACTACCTGAACAGTGTTTTTATGCTTCGAGCTTGCTACGGGTAACATTGCCTAGGTAGCGGAACTCGATTCTTTCCAGAACCGTTAAATTAGGTACAAAAGGTTTGCCCTTGCTTGATCTGCCTTGGTCGCGCGACCGTTTGACAAATGCAACACAGTCTTCTCCGCCTTGCATAGTCATTTGAAGAAATTGATTGCTGAGATATTACACCAAATCCTTATGTTGGCAACGAACGGTTGTTTTTTACTTAGAAAATTAGTTGAACTATTCAGACTAGATTGGCCGGTGTGGGACTCGTTGCCTAATCCAAAAGCTGCAAGCTGGTAGTCGTTCTTGAAGCCGCCCGTTGAGCCTTATTCAACGGTGATAATCTTTTACTGGAAAACGTTTCTGAAGATTGGTGAGAAAAATGTTTTGGTGTACTACAGCAAACGATCCACAAATACTTATCCATTCATTGGGATTTTTCATCTTCCCAGCTATTGCGTGCCACCAACAGTTTTGTGCGATTCCAGGCGCATTTAACATGAGGCCATCGACTGCTACTATAATCAAGGAAGCTTGTCCAATCGCCACTTCGTGGTTTCTCGTTATCCGACTTCGTGCTAGGTGGTCGATAGCTAGTTGCACATTGTTTGTCACTACGCTAATAGAACACTCGCGATTTGAAAGAGTAGTCAAGCTTCTTTCTGAGGATAGCAGCAGGAAATGAAGATAACATGGTCACCAAACTTTACATTATTTGCCGTTGGAATGTTGAAACGAAATTTGTTCACCTGCTAATCGGCACACTTGATGCGTAGCTATATATCTGGCATTCTCTTGTTGTTTGTTACAGTAATGGTGATATCTCTGAACGATGTAACACGAGGAGTGGTGCTTCCATGCCATCCTATCTTATTTGACCTGATACCTATGCTAAAATAATATTATCCATTTTTTAATTTTTATCCTAATTTGTTATTATTTTTATTCAATTAGTACGCATTTTCGGATGGAATTCATAGGTTTCAGAGCCCACTCTACCAGCGACGTTCCATGTTTTTGAAATTTTATGCTCAGATTTCGAGTTTTTGACATTATTCACGCATTCCACTCAACATTCTGCGTTCTTAATCAATCTAGAATGCTGTTGTGGAGCACAGGAGCGCACAAAACATTAACTGAACACCACTTAAACATCTTCCATATCAACGTTCGCATTTTAGACCTTTTTCCCAATCTTAACGAACCTCTCTGGGATTCTGCCAAGCTTTACGCTATATCTAGCTTCAGTAGTTACTGGTTGTCCACCTTTTATAGTGCGCCAGTTGTAACTTCTTCGTAATGTTGGTCAATAATATTCTATAACTCGATTTATCTGTCCCGAAACGCATCACTTTGGTCTAGTAAACCACTGAGCGATAAAGAGTCCTTCCATGAAAGTCACCAACTCAGCGATAACCCTGTTGAGTTTGGTGAATTAGTTGGCTTATACTAGTATATTGAAGATAGATTCAGATCGGTGTAAACCAAATTACAAACTCACTCTTGAAAGTAGGAAGGACAGTCTCATTGCGAAGTTAAGAAATCATGCAGAATGCAACCACCGGAACAGTGATCGATTCAGACGCAGAAGAAGTTAGCAAACCAAGAAAATTTTATCTACCTTGGAGTAGCCCCACTTAGAAGGTGAAGGCTCCATCTGTTTCGAGCTTGGTGGCGGCGGTACTGACAGTCACCAGAACATGTCATTCGTTAGTCAGTGGTTCGTTTCGCCAATAATGTTCCTATCATGTAAAATTTAAGTTCGTGAACCACAACGTGGTCTTTATGACCTGACCTGCATTTTTATCAAACTATTTGCACAAACGCAAGCGAATTTTACGGTGTACTTCATCATTGTAGCTCACTGTCAGCAACGTGTTGCACATTGTTCCCAGATCGCCTAATTACGTCGTTCACGAAATATTATCATGCCTTCCGTGTATAGGCTTACTTCTTGTCAAAACAGACTAGCGTTATTTCCAATCCTTCTTACATTGGTCATATTCCTATTCATGAACTATCAAACCAGAAGATGATGCCTAGTTTCTGTAAGAATGAAGTCTATCATAGAATTTTAGAATCAGTCTGTATGAGCACGTCGGCGTGTGGTTTTATTTCATTTGCCTTCATGTACAGTATGCGATTCCTAACTGGTGTGGATGTTGTCTCTGTCGATAAGGCGGCACTCAAGGATGCGTCATTTAACTTGCCGTAAAGCTAACGTAATCACCACAATATTACTTCACTTCTTTACAGGAAAAAACTAGTCTACGGCTGCTGAATGTGGGTAACATGCAAGTGGCTGGAATAACAGTAACAGTTCCTTGCTACTTCAGGAACAGTGCAAAATATATAATTCTTCTCGCAAAACAAGGTTGTTTTGTGAATAATCTGCCATCCGTGTCTACGTTTTGGTTATGCGAACGATCAAACATAACGTACGGCTGTTGAATAAAACAGGAACAGCAACTAAAGATGGCTCCGGTTCGTTCATTCCACTTAAGTAACTGCTAAGTGTGTTATTGGTTGCTTTTAACTTAGTAAGAACTGTACCTTATAATACTTCCAGATTATTACAATTTTAAGTGGGACAATTAAGTGGGACTTTTAATCAGTAGCGATTTGAAAAAAATGGCTCTTGACAGAATGCCGTCAAAAGGCTTAATTTTGCAAATCTGTCAACCTAGGTAGAAGGTAACAACAACAGGTGCTGTCTGTTGGATGTAGTTATATCCTTACAGTTGTGACAATTTCCGATTGGAACAACAATGATGACTCAATACAAATTTCACTTTATGACTCTGAAGAAGGAGATTAAACAGTTCATCAGCATCTGTACCAAAAATTGTCAGGATATATCTTCCTCGGTATTTGAACTTAGAGCATCCTAACCAACATCACCAATCAATCATATCACCGTGCGCCACAAGGATACTGGCTCCAGCTGCGTCAGTTTTGATCACCGGGAAACGGAAATGTGGGACGTGAAACCAAACATTTGAGGCAAAGATGTGTTCAATTCGTTCAAAGATTGGGCAGCTACGCATTGAAGACGATAGTTCTGATGCACGAGCGCCACTGACTGTGCGATTGGGCTATTTCTGCCAATGTCATTAACCACTTGTAAGTTGGGTCCCGTGGTCCCCATCCAGGGAGGCGGCAGTTGCCCAACCGACTAAGTTTACTGGTTAGCGTTTTCGTACTTTGTTGCTACGTCACACACTGTCCATCTCTCAGTCGCTTCCACTCAGCATAGGTCCAAAAAAGAGTTCCGTGAAGCATATGATTTTGAGACATGTATCGCAACCGGCGCAGCCTATACAGCGGGAGTAATTCTTCTATCGCAGGAGAGCTCCTTCTTCCTTAGACCATCTGGCGCACCTTAACATTCCTAATCCGATGTTCCCACCAGACATGATCAATGCTTCAGAGACACCGATGGTCGAACACTGACATCTCCTGTATGTTCTCTGCGCGTAGAGGCCACATCTCTGATCCACAAAACAGTATGGATGGCACCACCGCAGTGTAAACTCTTCCATTGACAAACAAACTAGCGTCACGTCAGCGCCATTGATGTCGGAGTTTGGCAAAAGCTGCCATGACTTTTCCGACTCAAGAAATAATCTCATCTCGAGCTAGTCCACGGGAACTTATACAGCCACGCAGGTACACAAATTTATCTACCAGAGTGACTGGCCTGCCAACACAGTACCACTTCTCCAGATAAAATGGCTTTGTTCCGTTTATTATCTACTTCTATCCAAACTGCGCAGTTCAAAAGAACAACCGTATCCATGTTAATGATATTTTCTAATAGCTCACCCATCTTCAACCTTTGTTTTCGCTTGCACAATGTGTGCGTATTTTACCGGCCATACTGTTGTTTGTAGCAGTAAATAAGGTCTCATTTTTACTGTGATGTTCCCGGCTCTCAGTGTTCTTCTTATAATCCTGACTCAAAATGTATGGGTTTACTGATAGACAATTAGGTAATTAAGAGAAATTAATGAGCACACCCAGTTGATTGCCTTTGCCTCCCACACCTGCGACATCGCTATGTTGCTATGTCACTGTACTTACTTTCATACCTGAGGTTATCTAGCAAAGGTGCAAAGAATGATGGCATGTTTCTAGGCAGTGCTTCATCCCATAGGCCAGCTATGTACATGGGAATGTTAGTTTTTGTAGTTGTTACAGAAACATTGTTCCATTTTTCTTATAAAATAAAAGCGTGCTGTGATTCCGTCTATGTCACAGCAGCAACATTAATATCTAAAGTCTGAACAGTTTAAAATCTCAATAGATCGACGTACGGCGTTACTCATGTTATCACGTTGCCAGAAGGGCTTTTCTACAACTTCTAACCTTAGTCTACGTCTTACATCCCGGGACGANTATTTGGCTAAAACATGTGGTTAACTAGGACGAAAGAAACTTGATGTTCCGAGTGCGAAAAGTCCAATATCTGTATACATATCCAAGACTACAGTAAAGTTTCAATCGAGATTTCCGAAAACACAAATGTCGAGTTGCTGTCAAGATTTTATCGGAAAAAGTGATGTGGTTAGACACAAGAAGGTTGTGTGAAGAAATGCAAGTCGAGGGATACGTTAAGATTCTTGGGACAGGTTTTGTGATGTTAAGATTTATTTTATAAACGTCCAATTGCACATATTTCACGTGGAGAAGCAGAGATCTGGAATAAACTCTTTAAATTGTTTCGTACTATTTTCTCGCTTGCACTGACAGTCCACCTTTTCTTGGTTGATGCGCTCCAATCATTTAAATCGTCTTTTCTTGCAATCACACGAGTTGCGGCGCCATCCCCATTCTGATTGGTTGAAATCTGATTGGCGCGAACATTTAAAAATGGCAAGATGGCGGATGTGCGGTTTATGATTGACCCTCACAAAGGAAGCGAAGAATTATATCGCAGTTGTATCTGTTAAAAATTTACATCTTCAACAGGTTTGCAAATGTAATGAACGTAAAGGGTGTGCGATTCCCGGTAGTTTGAGATAGCTCGGTTGTAAAAAGGTTGATCATACTTTTTGTTCCTAAAGGTATCTGTATCACCAAAGGAAGATGATATTCGGGATTACTGGTGATAACAAAAATTTATCAGTCGGAATAGCCCATATTTGGCAGTTGACGCTGGTGTATTGGCTGCTTGCACTCAACGTCGTTCATATGTTATGAAACCGCTATTCATTCGAATGAAACGAATAGCCTACGTGTAATTGTATATGTTCCTCTCAATGAATATCTTGAAGGCCATGTATTATAGGAGTTGTGTTCGCTAGATAAGGGACCCGATATATTGATTGATTGCCCTAGGTGCAGGACCCGGTGTGCTCTCGGACAGCCCCAACTCTGGTTTATGATGACGGACCAATTGGTGCGTCTTTCACAGCTAACGGATCAACGATAATGTCTGTAGTTAAGCCAGCGCTGGTCACCGATTTTCTATTTCTGGTCGTTCACCCTTTGACGTAAATATTGTTTGCGCATGAAGATGGGTTTACCGATTATCTGGGCACACAGAATAATGTAAGCAGTTGTTGACGTATTTAGTGAGCAATGGTTGTTTGCTCATGTCACAATTGTAGGTTTTAAACGTTGAAACTCAGTTATGGTTGGAAATCATTCGTTCGTTGTCGTTGGCGATTCTACGCACTATGTAACAACAGACGCCACATCAAGTGTGCCGTGCGTCCCTGTCATAGAATCTTCAGCTTGAATAATTTATATTTGTCGATTGCGTAACAAGTAACGCCATGATATGAAACATCTATAAAGTGCAATAAGTGTTTCAGGCACATTTAGGCTGCCGGGCTATTGTACACAACGTTAAACGTATGCTGTTATGGGCAATCCCTTGTTATCCTAGAAGCTTTCGGGAAAATTCTGAGGCTATAGACGAAACCGGAAAATTACGCCCTCGTTTTCTCACTTTCGCAAGTGGTCTTCAACGCAATGCCTGGATGCCTTGGTCGCCGTGACGCTTGCGTTGTCGGGAAATATGAGACCATTTTTAGGAAAACATAATCTTATGATTAATTGCAAGCAAATTACGGAATCATCAAAAACGTGCTTTACAGTTGCACCTGGTAGGTAAATGGGAAAAGAATTAGTGAAAGGCAACGGAATTGGAAACGACAACATCAATAAACGTTCGCAAGAATTAACAACAAGCATTAAAATCAGACGAATCCAAGCGGACAATATCGTCGCAAATATCCGTTGAGACATTCCGAGCAACACCTAGCTTAGATGACTTGCCTTTGCGCGCAGCCTACACTGATACGAGCATTTCACAGATTCTCCCAAGTGAAGGTGGTGGCCATTGCGAAAACCAAGGTCCGATGTTGTGCTTTGGGCCAAATTCACCCTTTTGCTGTGGTTGCGGCGAGCTCTATCCTGGGTGTATGGCGTCATCCGGCCCGAACACTAAATCTATTAGCACCGTCGCCCCCTCCGTTCGGCCACGCACAAGTGGAATGGTTACCAGTTTCCTGTACTTGGCTCCCAATCGCTCATACCTGTTAATAATAGCCTGGACACAGGTGAACGACGAGAAAGACATAGTAAGCCTCCACTTTATGTACCTGTTTGCAGATTCAACCCGGTTAGTGGTTTCATTAGCAAGAGTCTCAATATGCTTTGCATGAGTCACATCCCCAAGCTTATGAATCCTAGCCTTGAAGCTTTCGATTCGAAGTCCACAAATGAGCGACACCCACGGCTGGTGAAGTATTCCATCATTTGCCCGGTTACGTCTCGTTTGTCCGAGGAAACATCCTGTGAACGTACAAGACAGTATACCACACTACATCATCTTACTAGACAACAATCCAGTTGATGAGATACTCGGCCTAGGCCAAATTGGCGTACCACCGTCGAAACCGTGCTGGTGGTGTTCCGCATGTCGTGGGCACCCGGACCGCAAGCGGAGCAAGCGAGGAGTAACCATTTATAGCTCGGCACCAGTTTATTTACCATCCTGACATTGGGCCCCTATGGCCTGGCCCCTATGCCTGGTCCAGGCCGCAGGTCGCCAGCTCTGATTTCTCTTAGCTTGTTCACAATTGCAATTTGAACGCGCGCTCTTCCTGGCTTGTGCATAACTAACCAATCAGAAAGCTGGCTGGTGATTGAATCGCATGCCTCTTATGTCACTGCTACAAGAAACAATAACGAAACAGGCGCGATTCCAACCGAGGTCACGGAACCACAGACTCACGGATTGATACACAGGAT
>NW_008752397.1:0-24759 GCF_000715545.1 Opisthorchis viverrini
CGAGGGAACCGTGTGTGGATCTATGTTTCGATATCGGCCCTGCTATGCTCAGTTTTTTATCACACTCGCAACGGTGCTCTTTCCTCACTTGACCCTTCCCTTGCCCTATGGCCCACTTGTTTTATTACCCGCATCTACACGAAATCTCATGCTCCATTCTGACTAACCTAATGATTATGCATGACGGTACGCTACCCATCTTTTGGGAATACACATCCTTATGATAACGTGACACTTTTTGTGTACAAAGTGCACACCAATGGCCAGAATGACTTTGGTCATTTCATACAAAAGCACTTGCGTTTTATCCTCCTCTTCGTAGATGAGAACGGTGGCTTCATACTACAGATCGACAAGGTATTTGCCAGAATATTTTCTAAACCCAGGTCCAGAAGACATTTCAGCATTCGTTTCATTATCTGGTTGACCACGAAACTAAGTGGGAATAGAGTGATGGCGCTCTTGACGGACGCAATTTTGTGTACGGAAGTTTTTGAAGTTCCCCATAAATGTCCGTAACGTGTCCACCCCTTCTGCACCTGGTGCCTGGGACGATGCAAAAAACTGCACCCTTGACAACTTTCATTTCAAATGAATGCCTCCTCCCCAAAATATATTCTTTCCACAAATGATGAATCTCCTAATCCGCCTTCTGCAATGAAGGAAGGGAAAATTGAATCCGGTCTGAGCTTGCCCTGGTTGTGGTATACATCCCGAGCAATCACCCCATGAACCGAGGCATCCACTGACAGAAGAGGAAAATATACACGGAGACTCACCAAATACACGAGATGTGACACCGCAGCGGCAACTGGTTTTGCAAAGTTCCACGCTTTTTTCTGGGCTTTAAGGGCTCCATTCTGAGGCCAGCTCATCGTACGAAGATGCAGCACAACCAGATATCTCTGATATAATGTCTGTCTAAGTGCGAAGCTACCTTAGCTGCGCACAATCTGGCCAGTGCATGTCCCTCAGACTCACATACGACCTTGCCAATTTGCAACGGCCGCATACTATCATCTGCGATAACTGTTTTTGAAATTTGGCAGTGTCGCTTTATTGAAATAGTCAGGAACTGTGATAACTTTTGACTGTCTGTTATTTCGGAAGGCATTCTAACTCACATCAAAGTGCGTTCCAGCAAAACTTTCGGATACCTTTTCCTAGTTCAGTCCCGAAAGTAGACATGACTGTCATATTACCTTGTTTGAATGGCAGTAATGAACCACCACGAGCCATTAATAGACCTGAGAAAATCCTAATTACAATGACAACCCTAAAACGGATTGTGATGAACATCAATGATACTCTACTCATTGCTCCACTCATTATTCTTTTGTTTTAATATTCCCTATGCTGCACACACGCCAATTTGAATACATACGTGCTACGCTCTGACGTGAATTCTAGACTTCTAGCTCGTGTGGTAACTCCGATATACGTCCGAAACTTAATTCTCACATTTTGGCGTCGCGATTGGAACAATTTATCATGCCTGCCGAAATGAAACCATGAGATGTCGATTAAAATGCGCAAGACATGGCGGATTATTTGGAACGATTCGAGATATGGTGTCTCACAAAATCCGATATGGATGACAAGTAACGCACGGCATATTTCCTACATTTCGTTGGCAAGGAGGCGTATACGTTGATCAAAAATTTAGTATATCGTGAATCTCTAATCGATATATCCTACACTGCATTGGAGAAGAAAGTCCTTCAACACATCAAGCCGATTAACTTCTTATCGGCCGAAAGAGCTAGGTTCAACATGCTGACCCACTCCCATTCTCAGCCGGTTCGTGATTTCGTATTGCACCTGCAGACACAGGCAGCCAAATGTGACCACGGTGCCCAATTGGAAGACCAGCTGCGTGGTGGGCTCGTTGCAGGCATTCAACTTCCTGAATTACAGCAGAAGTTGCTGCTCTGTCCGGATCCGAAATTTCAAACTATTCGGAAAATATGTGAGCAGTATGAAGATGTGAAGCATGTAACGAAAACTGAGGAAACAATCTTGTTAAATTATTCTAAAAGAAATAATTCAACGATGCAGACGAACAACCAATTCGAATCTCGAACAAATTCTCGTGCCCCAAATCCATCAACGCATCACTTTGCAGATCGTAACCCTAATCCGATGGTTCGAAAATTTGGAAAATGTGAATCTTGTGGGCGAAACCATTTCAGACATTCATGTCTTCACAGACTAGCGAAGTGTTTTATCTGATGCAAAACAGCACACATTAAACCTGTCTCTAAGTCCAGGAAAGTGCGTCAAAGTGGTCAAAAGCATGACTTCATTGTTGCATCATCATCATCATTGTCAGATGTAATAACCACGTACTCCTCGTACAGTGGTTGTAGCTGCCGCAGTTTCGTTCACCGATGTTTTGGGGGGATAGGTAAAGTGGGTTGTCAAGTGAAGGGTTGGAAAAGGAGCTATGCATTGAAGTCAATATCTTGGATGCACGAGCGCCTATGAGGGCGCGACTGGGCCATGTCTGACAATGTCTCTAGCCACTGCTGTGACCCGTTTAGGGGTCCCCATCCAGGAAGACGGCAGTGACCAGCGCAGCTGAGTTTGCTGGTAATTGCTTTCATACTTCGCTGCTAGGTCATTGTTTGACCGCCTCTAGCTCTCTTCCACCCTTCACATTGTTGTGCGAAAAGAGCCCTTCGGGGAAGTCGGTGGGCTGGCATACGCAACACGTGGCCAAGCCAGCACAACGTATGCAGTGTGGTCAGTTCGTCTATCGAGGATGAGTTGTTACTCCCGAATACCATTCGATGTACTTCGGAATTGCTGATCCGATGTTCCCACCAGATTCGGGCAATCCTCCGAAGACATCGACGGTAAACTGTGAAAGTTTTTTGACGTCCTCGGCGCGCGGCGCCCAGGTTTCTGATCTATATAGTAATATGGAGCGCACCGCAGCATTGTAAACTCGACCCCGGACAGGGAAGCTGATGTCACGCCTACGCCACAGGTGATGTAGGTTCGCAAAAGCTGTTCTGGCTTTACAATCCGGATGGAAATTTCCTCTTTCGTGAGACCACCGGGACTGATACAGCTGCCCAGGTAAACAAATTTATCTACTATCTCAATCGGTTCATCCGCGAGCACGAGGCTAGTGTTCGAGCCCACCTAATCTTGCTGGAGCACTTTACACTTTCCAGGTGTGAAGCGCATGCCGAACCGCGAGGCAGAATTGTTTAGATTATTTAAAATTGTTTGTAGTACAACGGGATCAGATCCCAGAAGAGCTATGTCGTCTACGTACTCGATACCTGTCAGCGGAGTCCCAGGGAGCACTTCGACCCCACAGGCATCAGAGGCTGGTAGTGCGTCTTCCACGATTGTATCAATGACGAATTTGAAGAGGAAATGGGAAAGAGGACAGCCTTGTAGGACACCACTGGATGTGGTGAACTCAGGAGAGAGCTTCCCGTAGACATTAACACGGCCGCGGTAGTTGGCGTACAGCGCCTTAATGAGGGTCACTAGTAGTGTTGGGTCCATTATTCCACAGTCAGCTCTAACTGCATTCTACCCCGGTGGCTTGATAATGCCTACAGATGTTAACATTCGCGGTATCAGTGGACATTCTTTACCTCTAGTTGGTATCTTCCACGATCAATGACGAATTTGAAGAGGAAATGGGAAAGAGGACAGCCTTGTAGGACACCACTGGATGTGGTGAACTCAGGAGAGAGCTTCCCGTAGACATTAACACGGCCGCGGTAGTTGGCGTACAGCGCCTGAATGAGGGTCACTAGTAGTGTTGGGTCCATTATTCCACAGTCAGCTCTAACTGCATTCTACCCCGGTGGCTTGATAATGCCTACAGATGTTAACATTCGCGGTATCAGTGGACATTCTTTACCTCTAGTTGGTAGTCACACGATCCTTGTGAAATCGCCCGAAGTTATCTCTATCGATTGTAACTTTTTGGTTTCAACGTCGGGACCATCGGTCATAGGACTCAAAGTTCTGGGGTCACTGCAAACCAGTATCAACTTACGGACTTCTGTGAATGAAAATGAAGTTAAACAACCGATTCTCAAACGTCCTAAGACTACAGGTGGCATGCAAATAACCAGGAGACGAATTATTCCATTTGGATTACTCGAGCCTGTTCGTCAAGCATTTCAACGAGTTCATGCTGAACACTGTATTCCTTTTCCCGGCAAATACTACGCTTTAGTCACTATTGACGCATATTCACATTGGCTTGAAGTTTTTCGAACTACGTCTCCAAGTGCCGAATTCACTCAGCAAGCATTGCGGAAAGTATTCAGCCACGAATATGTACCAACTGTTTTGGTCACTGACAACGGCACACACTTCACTGCAAATTTCCTCGAGGAATGTTTGAAGGGTCTTGGATGTCGACATCTGTTTACTGCTCCGCGACATCCCCAGTCGAATGGACTTGCTGAAAATTTTGTCCGAATACTTAAATCTGCTATTATTTCACTCTCTCCCACTACTTTTGTGGAATTGGACCGTGGGATTGATAATTTTCTAATGCAATACAGGAACGCCGTCCATTCCGTTACTGGGAAGAGTCCCGCGCTTCTATTTAAATCTCGTTCGTTGCGTACAAGTCTTGACTGTGCCAAAACGGCTGATGTTACATTTTTCAAGGGTAATGATTTACGACCCGCAACAGGAATAGTGCTTTCATCAAATGGCAAACGAATGGTCACAATTCTCGATTTGGATGATCTCTCTTGTCATCGGAGACACATTGACCAGGTTGAGTTCAATACCAGAGGTCAGTCTGTTAACGGCACTCCTGCTGTTTCAAATACTAATGAGTCCTTTGTAGATGATCTTGTGGTATCCGAACAAAATGCTGTATCTGAAGAACGTACTACCTGTGAAGATTCTGAAGTTTCCATTCCGAGAAGATCCGAAAGATTGCGGTCAAGACCACCACTGGACTATAAACACCCGCACGCTCATTCAAGGTGTGGCGGATGTGATGAACATGACTGATGCTCTATTCATTGCTCTATTCCTTATTCTCTTGTTTTAATATTCCATATGCTGTACATATTCGCCAATTCGAATACATACGTGCTGGTTGCCACTCTTCGTTGAATTCTGGATTTCTAGTTTGTCGGGTTGTACCGATATACGTACGAAACTTAATTACCACATTTTGGCGTCGCGATTGGAACAATTCATCATGCCTGCCGAAATGGAACCATTAGATGTTAATTCAACTGCGCGTGACGTAGAGGATTATTTGGAACGATTCGACATATGGTGCCTCACAAAATCCGATATGGATGATAAGAAACTCACTGCATATTTCCTACATTTCGTTGGCAAGGAGGCGTATACTTTGATCAAGAATTTAGTATATCCTGAATCTCCAATTGATATTTCTTACACTGCATTGAAAAACAAAGTTCTTCAACACTTCAAACCGATTAACTTCGTAGCAGCCGAAAGAGCTAAGTTCAATATGTTAGCCCGCTCTCATTCTCAGTCGGTTCGTGATTTCGTGTTACAGCTGCAGACACAGGCAGCCAAATGTGACTATGGTGCCCAACTGGAAGACCAGCTGCGTGATAGACTCATTGCTGGCATTCAACTGCCCGAATTACAGCAGAAGCTGTTACTCTGTCCGGATCAGAAATTTCAAACTATTCGGAAAATATGTGAGCAGTATGAAGATGTGAAGCATGTGACGAAGACTGAGGAAGCAGTCTTGTTAAATTATTCTAAAAGAAATAATTCAAGGATGCGGACGAACAACAAATTCAAACCTCGAACAGATTCTCGTGCCTCAAATCCATCAACACGTCACTTCACAGATCGTAACCCTAATCCGATGGCTCAAAAATTCGGGAAATGCGAGTCTTGTGGACGAAACCATTCCAGATATTCATGCCCCCACAGACGAGCCAAGTGTTTTAGCTGCGGTAAAACAGGACACATTCAACTTGTCTGTAAGTCCAAGAAAGTGTGTCACTTAACTTCTGACCCAAACACTGACGTGAAGACATTATCTGAAGATATTTCTACTCTTTCTCTATCTGTTTTGTCCCAAAATTCGTCACATGTTTTTAAAACGTTGATATCCGCTTCTGGTCAAAAGCATGGCTTTATTGTTGATACTGGTAGTGTTGAGTCCATCATTCCACAATCAGATCTAACTGCATTCTACCCCAGTGCCGTGATAGTGCCTACAGATATTAACATTCGCGGTATCACTGGACATTCTGTACCTCTCGTTGGTAGTTGCACGATCCCTGTGAGGTTACTACAAGGTACCTGTATCGATTGTAATTTTTTGGTATCAACGTCGGGACCATCGATCGTCGGACTCAAAGTTCTACGCTTACTGCAAACCAGTATCACCTTACTGACTTCTGCGAATGAGAATGAACTCAAGCAACTGATTCTTAAATGTTCTAAGGCCACAGGTGGCATGCAAATTCCCAAGATGAGGCTCGAAGTTACAGGAGAGCCTATATTTCTTAAGAGACGGATTATTCCATTTGGTTTACGCGAGCCTGTTCGTCAAGCATTAAATTCAATGTGTGCGAAAGGAATACTGACTCCTGTTGAGTCATCGAATTGGGCAACTCCGATCGTTACCCCACTGAAGGCTGATGGTATTACTCCGAGAATTTGTGGTGACTACCGGCTTACGCTAAATACGCGGCTACTACAACGTACATGCACCACGGAAGAGCCAGAAGATGTATTGTATCGTTTATCAGGTTCAAGTGTGTTTTCAAAAATCGATTTAAAAGATGCTTATCTTCAAATACCACTGGACGAAGCCTCCAGTAACCTTACCGTGATCAACACACCCTTTGGGTTATTCCGATACAATTTTCTTCCCTTTGGTCTGAACGTTTCACCAGCTGTATTTCAGCAAGTTATGAATACTATTGCAAAAGATTTGGAGGGTGTTGAGACGTACCAAGATGACGTCATTGTGCACGCTGCTGACAAAGCTACCCATGATATGCGTCTGTTGTCTTTACTGAAGAGATTTTCTGAGTTCAATGTAGCTATTCATCCTGAAAAATGCACTTTTGGTGTCCCATCATTTTCATGCCTTGGCTACATTGTGGATGGCAGCGGTTTTAAACCTGATACAAGACGTCTATCCCCTTTAGTAAATGCGCCATCACCGACCAATCTACAAGAACTGCGTTCAGTTCTAGGAGCACTTCAGTATTACTCTCGTTTCATTCCTAATTTCGCCAAACACGCAAGTTGTCTGTTTGATATCATATCTTCCAATCAATTTTCTTGGTCTTCCAACCATGAGAAGGCGTTGCGTGCACTGCTTGGTTATCTTCAGACTTCAGCTGTTTTGAAGCCATTTTCCGCCAAACATCATTCGACGATCATTACTGATGCTTCTCCCACTGGAATAGGAGCAATCCTTGAACAGTGTGGTAGACCAGTGATCTGCATTTCCCGTCGACTTTCAAAAGCCGAACGTGGATATTCTCAGACTCAACGAGAAGCACTTGCTGTATATTGGGCTGTCAAACGGCTTCATAAGTATCTTTTTGGATTGAACTTTACCATTGCTACTGATCACGAGGCTTTGAAGTTCTTGTATCATCCAACGAAGTCTCTGGCGAAGTCATCTGCCGCTATGGTGCAACGGTGGATTATTGCATTGAGTTCTTACACCTACACAGTAGTTCATCGTAGTGCGAAAATGATTCCTCATGTCGATTTCTTGTCAAGAATTCTATCATGTGACTCTGATTCAAACAACTCAGATTGTCTACTGATTCAACCATTACCAGTCAAGCGGGATGTGCTTGTTGCTGACACTAAAAGATATTTCGCTCCCATTTTCTCTGCACTGCGACGTGGCTGGACGCAGCAAGAACGACGCCGATTTCCTGCTTTTTACTGTCGCCGCGAAAGCTTGTCCGTTACTCCGGATGGTTTGCTGTGTTTTGAGGATAGAGTTGTCATTCCACCGACTCAGCGAGCGGCTGTTCTTGCAGATTTACACTCTGGTCATCTGGGTGTCGATAAAATGAAATCCCTTGCACGCTTGTCATGCTGGTGGCCGGAACTGGATGCTGATATCAAGCATACTGCTAAGAATTGTGTTAAGTGTGCACATAAGATTCATAACAAGTCTTCACAGTGGCATCCGTGGCCAGTTACTTGTGAAGCATTTCAACGAGTTCATGCTGACTACTGTGGTCCTTTTCTTGGTAAATACTATGCTTTAATTCTTATTGACGCATATTCCCGTTGGCCTGAAGTTTTTCTAACTACTTCTCCAAGTGCCGAATTCACTCAGCAAGCCTTGAGGAAAGTATTCAGCCACGAAGGTGTACCAACTGTTTTGGTCACTGACAACGGCACACACTTCACTGCAAAATTCCTCGAGGAATGGTTGAAGGGTCTTGGTTGTCGACATCTGTTTACTGCTCCGCGACATCCCCAGTCGAATGGACTTGCTGAAAATTTTGTCCGAATACTTAAATCTGCTATTATTTCACTCTCTCCCACTACTTTTGTGGAATTGGACCGTGGGATTGATAATTTTCTAATGCAATACAGGAACGCCGTCCATTCCGTTACTGGGAAGAGTCCCGCGCTTCTATTTAAATCTCGTTCGTTGCGTACAAGTCTTGACTGTGCCAAAACGGCTGATGTTACATTTTTCAAGGGTAATGATTTACGACCCGCAACAGGAATAGTGCTTTCATCAAATGGCAAACGAATGGTCACAATTCTCGATTTGGATGATCTCTCTTGTCATCGGAGACACATTGACCAGGTTGAGTTCAATACCAGAGGTCAGTCTGTTAACGGCACTCCTGCTGTTTCAAATACTAATGAGTCCTTTGTAGATGATCTTGTGGTATCCGAACAAAATGCTGTATCTGAAGAACGTACTACCTGTGAAGATTCTGAAGTTTCCATTCCGAGAAGATCCGAAAGATTGCGGTCAAGACCACCACTGGACTATAAACACCCGCACGCTCATTCAAGGTGTGGCGGATGTGATGAACATGACTGATGCTCTATTCATTGCTCTATTCATTATTCTCTTGTTTTAATATTCCATATGCTGTACATATTCGCCAATTCGAATACATACGTGCTGGTTGCCACTCTTCGTTGAATTCTGGATTTCTAGTTTGTCGGGTTGTACCGATATACGTACGAAACTTAATTACCACATTTTGGCGTCGCGATTGGAACAATTCATCATGCCTGCCGAAATGGAACCATTAGATGTTAATTCAACTGCGCGTGACGTAGAGGATTATTTGGAACGATTCGACATATGGTGCCTCACAAAATCCGATATGGATGATAAGAAACTCACTGCATATTTCCTACATTTCGTTGGCAAGGAGGCGTATACTTTGATCAAGAATTTAGTATATCCTGAATCTCCAATTGATATTTCTTACACTGCATTGAAAAACAAAGTTCTTCAACACTTCAAACCGATTAACTTCGTAGCAGCCGAAAGAGCTAAGTTCAATATGTTAGCCCGCTCTCATTCTCAGTCGGTTCGTGATTTCGTGTTACAGCTGCAGACACAGGCAGCCAAATGTGACTATGGTGCCCAACTGGAAGACCAGCTGCGTGATAGACTCATTGCTGGCATTCAACTGCCCGAATTACAGCAGAAGCTGTTACTCTGTCCGGATCAGAAATTTCAAACTATTCGGAAAATATGTGAGCAGTATGAAGATGTGAAGCATGTGACGAAGACTGAGGAAGCAGTCTTGTTAAATTATTCTAAAAGAAATAATTCAAGGATGCGGACGAACAACAAATTCAAACCTCGAACAGATTCTCGTGCCTCAAATCCATCAACACGTCACTTCACAGATCGTAACCCTAATCCGATGGCTCAAAAATTCGGGAAATGCGAGTCTTGTGGACGAAACCATTCCAGATATTCATGCCCCCACAGACGAGCCAAGTGTTTTAGCTGCGGTAAAACAGGACACATTCAACTTGTCTGTAAGTCCAAGAAAGTGTGTCACTTAACTTCTGACCCAAACACTGACGTGAAGACATTATCTGAAGATATTTCTACTCTTTCTCTATCTGTTTTGTCCCAAAATTCGTCACATGTTTTTAAAACGTTGATATCCGCTTCTGGTCAAAAGCATGACTTTATTGTTGATACTGGTAGTGTTGGGTCCATTATTCCACAGTCAGCTCTAACTGCATTCTACCCCGGTGGCTTGATAATGCCTACAGATGTTAACATTCGCGGTATCAGTGGACATTCTTTACCTCTAGTTGGTAGTCACACGATCCTTGTAAAATCGCCCGAAGTTATCTCTATCGATTGTAACTTTTTGGTTTCAACGTCGGGACCATCGGTCATAGGACTCAAAGTTCTGGGGTCACTGCAAACCAGTATCAACTTACGGACTTCTGTGAATGAAAATGAAGTTAAACAACCGATTCTCAAACGTCCTAAGACTACAGGTGTCATGCAAATAACCAGGAGACGAATTATTCCATTTAGATTACTCGAGCCTGTTCGTCAAGCATTTCAACGAGTTCATGCTGAACACTGTATTCCTTTTCCCGGCAAATACTACGCTTTAGTCACTATTGACGCATATTCACATTGGCTTGAAGTTTTTCGAACTACGTCTCCAAGTGCCGAATTCACTCAGCAAGCATTGCGGAAAGTATTCAGCCACGAATATGTACCAACTGTTTTGGTCACTGACAACGGCACACACTTCACTGCAAATTTCCTCGAGGAATGTTTGAAGGGTCTTGGATGTTGACGTCTGTTTACCGCTCCGCGACATCTCCGGTCGAATGGACTTGCTGAGAATTTTGTCCGAACACTTAAGTCTGCCATTATTTCACTCTTTGACTACTTTTGTGGAATTGGACCGTGGGATTGATAATTTTCTAATGCAATACAGGAACGCCGCTCATTCTCTTACTGGAAAGGGTCCCGCGCTTTTATTTAAATCTCGTTTGTTGCATACAAGTCTTGACTGTGCCAAAACGACTGATGTTACATTGTTCAAGGGTAATGATTTACGACCTGTTACAGGAATAGTACTTTCATCAAATGGCAAACGAATGGTCACAATTCTCGATCTGGGTGATATCTCTTGCCATCGGAGACACATTGACCAGGTTGAGTTCAATACCAAAGGTCAGTCTGTTAACGGCAATCTTGCTGTTTCAGATACTAATGAGTCCTTTGTAGATGATCTTATGGTATCTGAACAAAACGAATCTGAAGAACACGAAACCTTTGAAGAGTCTGAAGTTTCCATTCCGAGAAGATCCTAAAGATTGCTGTCAAGACCACCACTGGATTATGAACATGCACACGCTCATTCAAGGTGTGGCGGATGTGATGAACATGACTGATACTCAATTCGTTGCTCTATTCATTATTCTCTTGTTTTAATATTCGATATGCTGTACTTGTACGCCAATTCGAATACACACGTGCTACTTGTTGCGCTGACCAGAATTCTGGATTTCTAGTTCGTCTGGTTTTTCTGATATAGGTCCGAAGCTTAATTTTCACACGGCTCATTCAAGATGTTCATGCACGGGACCATGAACGAACCTGTAGCACTTGTTAACTGCTGCTTTTCATGTTCAGTATCATCTTCCGTTTCCCTTTCAATATCAGCCATATCACTGTACAAATGTCTGTTTTACTGCAACCGCCCGCGTTTGGGGTCCAACGTGACTTTGAGACTTTTGATGAGTGACCGTTGTTGTGACTGCCTATAATTGGCTGCTACTAACTCTAAACGTGAACAAACATTGTAGCTACAAACACTGGACTAATATGGTAACACTTGTGGATGAATATTGCGATCACCGGAGATTTGGAATACCAGGATGACAGAACTTTTCTTGGTGTGGTGGTTCAACGGAGAACGGAACTATGGAATCTCCTATTTTGAACTTTCAATCAAGATTTGTTTGGATTTTCTCCTTGTGACTTTTTATCTGGCTTACATTAGTAATTTGGTTCTGTTCACTAGAGACTTCATAGGGGCATTAAACACTACAAACCGATGTACGGCGTTGCGATGACGGTACCGCGACTACCATACTCATTCTGATGGCTTACCCATGGTTCACTATATCTCTGATATTACCCAGACGGGCGTTTCGTGCACCCAAAAGACCGTCCTAGACCGTTCGATTTGTGCAAGAATAAGAAGTGGCCATCTTATTATGCCGTCGGCTTATTCAGTCCGCATACCCATTAGTTTATCCAACGGCACCATTGGTGGCTCTGTATATCGGTGAAGATTAAATCTTGCCTTAAGTCAGATGTAACGTTATCTGGCCATCATAAAAAGAAAAAATTACTAGCTGTGACAGTTCGCTGATTTCTGCGGGACGCCTGCCGCAACCACAAAAGAATTTTCATATCCAGGTTGCCAATTTGAGTTTGCACGGACGTAACGGGCGTCATAATTGTCGTTTTGAGATTATTTCCAAATCTAATGCGTGAGAAACCACGCGAAGAAATCTGTTTTCCGCAAAATTTCTCACAGCTTTCAAAAGCCACCGACAGCCATCAAAATACGAATTCCACAGTGGACTCCGAGTTCGTTTAAACAAGTTCTACTAACACTGCGGCCGCGTGGGAAGATCTTAGACGCCCGAATAACTACCATCAAATGCTAAAACTTCATGTTAAAACTTCCATTTCGAGTCACTGTGTGAGAATTGATTTTTGTACGTATATCAGTATAACCAGACGAACTAGAAATCCAGAATTCAGCGAAGCGTAACAACCAGCACGTATGTATTCGAACTGGCGAATATGTACAGCATATGGAATATAAAAACAAGAGAATAATGAATAGAGCAACGAATAGAGTATCAGTCACGTTCATCACACACTGTTTCAGAGAAATTTTGGGTGTGCATCTAGGACGCAGCCATTAATAGGGTTATCACAGCATATTCTACAAGTTGGCGCTAGAATCTTTATGACGGGGAGGATTCGTCGATATGCAGATACTCGATTCACACTGGTTGACATTCTGGCCAATCAAGGGATGCCTTTGTTTAGTCCGTAGCTGGCGTGTGACATCCATAATATCGGCGTGGTTCTCCGCTATGGAGTTTGTCGCGTTGATGTGTCCCTCCCTTTTGCCTGATTTGTGCCTCGTGCTTGATGTAGTTTTCGATCCTGCATCCACCATGGACAGTTTTCTTCACATACTGGAATCAATATCTAGCCTCTACGAGTCTTATGTTGTCTGTTCTGCCGACCCTCTCGATTTTCCGGATAGCGGTGGAACGATCCACATGAACGTGGGAATGTAAACTGAAGGCTTCCAACCGCAGGTACAACTTTGCTGGCTACTGGCGGGATTCACCGAAATGGACTGAGGTGAGAGCGTTATAGGTGGCGCGTGCAGGGAGTGGAATAGCCACTCAGTCTCGCATTCTTCACTGATCTCGGGTTTGGATGTAACTGTGGCAACCAAAACCAGATAATAATTTATTGTTGCTGACCACGAAGTCTTCAGCATGTGGTGTCCTGGTGGACGTATTTCAATTATCTGCAGTTGTCTTCTTAAGGACTACATTGAATGGTTGGACCAAGAGTTGAAGATCAATAATCCGAGGTGGCTCAGCTGTAAGAGGGAAAATTTACTGACCCGTAGGTCCGTGATCCGAACCCGACCTCTGCATCTCGACTTCTCTCTGGGCTTAGTCAACCTGGCCGTATCCCAGCCCTCGTGCGTCCTTCAGGTGGCATGGCACCGCAACGGTGTTACAGCTAAACGGTTATTATTGTTAATAACTCAATCCAGGACCGGGAGATCAAGGTATGCACAGTTGGTGAGGTAGAAAACACGAAAAGTGCACCTTGTGTGTTTCGCTGGTGGCCTTCAATTACGTCTCATGGTCGTTTTGAAACCAGAGTGAGGTCACAACCTGTATCATTTCGGAGGGTAACCTGTGTTCGTTTGATACATTACCGAATTTACGTCGACCGAGTGACTTTATCCTGAATGTAGCGGCCATGGTCCTCTGCCTGCGTCCTTCTGTCGGGTCGGTGTTCGCGTGAGTTCCTGAAGTTGTCCCTGCAGCATTCTTTGTGACCCTTTCAACTGCAATTGGTGCATCTGTTGTGCTGATAGGGACAGTGGTGTAAATATTACCATTCGTCACAGAACCAGCAGGATGTGGGAAGTGTTATTGGGGTTCGTTTAGAATGTGATTACCTTTTGGAAGTTACTTTGCTTACCATACCAGGCTGAGAAAAGTGGGAATGTCCACTCATTGCAGCATCAGCTTTGAGATCGATAAGATGCATTTGGTGGTAAGTTTCTGAAGCGCCAACCCTGGATCCTGTTGAATTGGATTCAGTAGCCTTTTCCGAACATCTGCATCATGTGGCGATTGAAGACCACTCACGATGTTGGGGCACTTGAGTAGTAGTCGAAATCTCGATGTATCACCGAACTGAGAAAAGTCGGTGTGAAACATGTTCTCATAGTTTCTTAACCAACTTTCGAAATGTTGTCGAGATTCGGCGTCGAAATTTAATCCCGTAATCGGACTCGCAGCAGCATTGTTGTTGTCTTGTTGACGGTAGTCCAACTTCTGTCGGTTCTTGGCTTCTCCGCCCGCTATGGTACATCAAAATCCATGGTAACTTCAGACAGCCCTTTATGGATACAAGGAATGATTATTGGAACCGTATTTATGAGGTTTACGGCAGTGAAACATCAGTGGCAACACTGATGTTGCTGTCCTTGATGATGATGATGATGATGATGATTTATGAGGTTCACAGCTTCACGCTAGAACCTTGTGAGAGGCGGGAAACGTCGAGGTGGCTGGCAGTGCATCATGTGCGATTGAAGACCACTCACGATGTTGGGGCACTTGAGTAGTAGTCGAAATCTCGATGTATCACCGAACTGAGAAAAGTCGGTGTGAAACATGTTCTCATAGTTTCTTAACCAACTTTCGAAATGTTGTCGAGATTCGGCGTCGAAATTTAATCCCGTAATCGGACTCGCAGCAGCATTGTTGTTGTCTTGTTGACGGTAGTCCAACTTCTGTCGGTTCTTGGCTTCTCCGCCCGCTATGGTACATCAAAATCCATGGTAACTTCAGACAGCCCTTTATGGATACAAAGAAAGATTATTGGAACCGTATTTATGAGGTTTACGGCAGTGAAGCATC
This sequence comes from Opisthorchis viverrini, assembly GCF_000715545.1. Lineage (NCBI taxonomy): Eukaryota > Metazoa > Platyhelminthes > Trematoda > Opisthorchiida > Opisthorchiidae > Opisthorchis > Opisthorchis viverrini. The sequence goes on from NW_008752397.1 coordinate 15,205, forward strand.
AGTGGCAACACTGATGTTGCTGTCCTTGATGATGATGATGATGATGATGATGATGGTTGAGGTTCACAGCTTCACGCTAGAACCTTGTGAGAGGCGGGAAACGTCGAGGTGGCTGGCAGATTGATTGAGATTCTGACCAATCAAGGGATGCCTTTGTTTAGTCCGCGACCCGGATGTTATATCCGTCCGATTGACCTGATCCATTATGAAGGGCAGCTGGCCTCCGTAAACCAGCTCATATCTTTGAGATCAGATCCACCGTTGACCTCTAAAATCCCAATAAGCCTTGGAACAATCAGATCAAATCCCTATAGGTCTGTCTGGCAAACTTTTATCACTCGTTGCTCGCTGGTTTTCCCCCACTTCTCGTCCTCACCCATTGAATGATGCAGTGCGATCAACCCACTCGCCAGTCCTCCAGGCATTGTTGATGTGTTCAAACTGTTGTCCAGGACAATAAATTCAAATAATCCCTTATTAACCTCAAAAATTCTGATCCATGTTGCAACTAATGTTCGTTCTCTGTGTCAAATTGGGCAACGATCATCTACTGCTGAAACTTTGCTTCCCCCTGTTGATGTTTGCTCCCACCAAAACACGTATACACCTTGGTCGTGTTCCTCCATCCGCCTTCGAATAGCTCCAACGCTTTTCATTTCACTCCTTGGGTATCTGACAGTCCTGACGCAACGGCTCTTGGTACTTCCGTGTGGGAATTGCACTCTGCCCAAAGGCTGATAGCGCTTTATGGAACTGGGTCCCGGCAAACAGTCGTCTTTGCGCTGTGCGGTTGTCTGACCCAATGGAGATCAATGCTGATCGACGTGGTAGTGGAGTATTTGTGGTATCGGCATATGTTCCGACAGACTGCGGTTCTGAGATTGGGAACGACGGGTTTTATTTAGATCAGTCGTGACCGTTCCGGTCAGCAATAAGGACGAATTTGGCAACTCAGGCGAGTGACATGAATGCCCAATTTGGACGACCAAGTCCGGGAGAATCGCAGTTAGGTGGTATATTTGGGGTCAGTGCTCAAATGCGGATAGTGGAAAGCGACTGCTTCAGTTGTGTGGTGATCTTCGTCTGTTCCTGGCCTGTACGAACTAGCACAAATGCTCACTTAGAGGCTACCAATCGCAAGACAGTCATGGACTCAGTTGGATCATGTGGCCACCAGTTACCAACAGAACGCTTCAATTAGAGATTGCTGTTCCTTCTGGCGTGCGCAACTTGACTAGAGGCTACCGCAAGACAGTCATGGACTCAGTTGGATCATGTGGCCACCAGTTACCAACAGAACGCTTCAATTAGAGATTGCTGTTCCTTCTGGCGTGCGCAACTTGACTCATCGTTCTACTGTGCGGGCCCGGTTACCACCTCGTTTCCCGTCAGCATCACTTTTGCCAAATCAGAGCAATATTTCCAATCAACTTCGATTAGTTTAAGTGTATCGAGCTAATCTGGCTAGAAAGATACTGGAAACAGTCTTGCGAATGATGAGGATTGCTTGGAAGTTGAATGGAAGCCAGTTAAAGGAGTCATTTTCTTAACTTCCATAACTTTCACTAGGATCAGAAATTCTTATTGCTGCCAGAGAGGTCATATCAGCAACTAACGACTATGATGGCCACGAAGATCTCTGGATAACCAAAAGCCTGAAAAAATGAAGAACGCTGGTGGGTTGCAAAAGCCCAAAAGGTTGAAATGGTTTTCGCTTTAGACAGCAATCGTGCCATATTTCAGTCTGAGGACCATGCTGCGGTACGGCAGTGAAGGATCGGTGTTGAACACTGATGTCATGCTGTCGATGATGATGATGATGATAACCATCCTGCGGAGTGGGATTCCGGCCTGGCAGGGGTTACGTCGACCAAATATTCACACTTCACCAGGTGTGTGAACGTATAAGCGACTCACAAGTTTGATATTCCTTGGTCTCCAAGTACTACTCGGTTGACCGGTATCGTCTTGGTGTTTCTTTCGGGCACCGAAAGGGGAACGATTATTGATCAATATTATGTTCTCCTTGAGACGACTGCCTAGCAAGGAATGCTCTGGGGGATTATGAACGGTACAGGTTCTTCGTATTGTCAAACTTTCGGACGTTTGGGTATACGAAGAGCTCTCCAAAAGGTTTCCGTGCACAACTTTGTATCCATCAAGGAGGTCTGCTTTCTCCATTCCTACTTAATTTATCGATCGACGAGATGAGTTCAACGGTGTCCTCAAGATCCTGGTGTTCAAGTGGCTGCTGACGGAAATCTTGTCGATTTGGAAAATGCAGAGGCATTGTTCTTGTCTTCGAAAGGGAGAAAAAAGCACAGGTGTGTTTGGGTAGACTTATCAAAGTCGACCCGTCCTTTGGTATGCACTTTGCGCCCACAAAGGGTAAGGTCATGCTTGTGGACATGTAGTCTCTACGCCACTCACAATCCAGGGAGGGACACTTGGAGCTGTGGAGCGTATTACGTATATTGGAGGTTGTATTGGTTCTGTTTGTAGTGGGACAGGTGAGGTTGTTGCACGAATCTTCAAGTCTCGGGTCCCGTTTGCTAATTTGGGACACCTATGGCGTCATAGCACTATATTCCTGAATCTCAAGGAACGAATGTATCAGTCTATAGCTGGGGTTATTTTGTTGTGTGGCTGAGACTTATGCTGTTCGGGCGGCGGAATTGAGACGTGTTCAGGTCTTCGATAATCGTTATCTCAGAACTACAGCTCTTGTGGTTTGGTGCTGGCAAATACGTAATGAGGCGGACAGATGATATGAGGTGTTTTCAGGTTTCCCACTACCGATGCCTCGGATGCGTTGCTAGTGTCATATGGGGTCATCAATTTCGTAACGTGGCAATTAGAAACCGAGTACTTGGTTGTGCGGTGGGTACTTCACTCACGAAAAACATTCAGATTCGTCAACTGAGGAACTCGGCCATGCACGAGATTTCGAAAAGATCGGGTGCTTTGGGTGCGGTCCGTCTTCCAGGATGGGGTGCCCATGACCCGATTGCACTTATCTGGAGACACTGCAAGAAATGGCGGCTTATTAGTGTCGGTTGTGTTTGCGCTCTCAGTTTGTTCCCCGGTTGTCCGGCTTAGCGCTTGGGAGTGTATGCGGTAGGTACGTTTTAGCGAAATTGGAACTACATTGGTGCGTAAGTAGACACCACACTAGATTAAAATGCAACCAGTGAGTTTTTAACGAAGAATGTCGGACAGATCATAGGGCTGTTTACAAATATTCAATAGAGCAATAATGTAAGGCTATACCAACGCCAAGGCGCGCAAACCTAGACAGGAGGACCACTAGGGTCCTTTGACTCACAAGTCCAAACGCATGGCTCAGGTAGTTGGCCTAATGCTACTCGAGTAGCCTAAAGTCCAACGAACAAATGACCACACTGGTTCTAACCCCGAAACTGGGTGGCCAGGAGACTGTTTGTCAGACCTCTATCCATCGACCGATTAGGCAGTACATCCTCTGTGTATCCCCAATATCCAGTGGGCTACTGAGGTACACCATAAGGTCCAGTCATTTCGCGACATCTCTGTGCACGTCATCCCCTGTTACTTGATTGGGGACGTTGCAAAATATAAACAATAGTCAGTGTTATTGGCGTTTCTGCTGCTTAATTCCAGGTTGCTCAACTATGCGTTCGGAGTTGTGGGTGCCATAAAATTGTTCTAAAGAATAGCACGACGCCCCCGTGTTCAACGTCATATTTTTTTCTATTTCAAGGTTTTAAGGGTAAAGAAGACGCTGTGTTTGCATGGTCATGAGGAGTCGAATTCAACACTGATACTACTGCTTATGATGATGGTGATGATGATAGTGGTGGTGCTGATAATGAGTTACCGGCCACTTCTTTAGCAATCATTTTACAACTATATGGTGTACAACCTTGCATTCCTTTGCAATTCTCCTTCGATGAGCTTCGGTTTGCTCTCGGTCCATGCACCTTGATGGCTACGGATGAAGTGGACCATCAAAGTCCGAGCAACATTAGCTAATCCGCGTAGATTCAGGCCCCAGAAACGCATCTTTGCTCCGCGATTTTAAATTCTTGAAGCACCATACCAATATTCGACGTTACTCGTTACTCGCCTTACTGGTGATATTGAGAATGCCTAATTAGCAGATATGACTCGGGTTTTGGAATGGTTAAAAGTCATCTTCTTTGGTGCGCAGTTTAGCTAGAATTGTCCTCACATTTTACACCACTCGTCCGAATCATCGATGTGCGAAACAGTTATATCCGGAATCACCACAAAACTTTTACACGTTTTATATTTGCTGATAATGATGTTAGCTCTGGTTACAGTTGTGTCCTGCCTGATTACAGCTGCACGTAGAACGCTCACATCTGGGGAATATCTGACTCAATTTTTTGTGAATGATGGGCGATTCGAACGTAACTACGGCCGAGGAGTTGACAAAACTGAAGGTTGGTTGCGTCTCGATTTCTGCCTTTAATTTCACACTTCTAGTTGGCGGAGTTGCGCAAGTTGTGCAAGAAACATGACCTACTGACGACCGGAACCAAACTGGAGCTCATTTCTCGTCTAATTGACAACCAGGGTATCTTCAGTGTAGTTAAACTCGATTCTGCAAGTGATAACTAAGACAGTAGATTGTAATGATCGAATGCATGAGTGAATGGGTCACCACACTGCAGCAGGTCACATTTATACCTTATTTTGTTTCAACCTATTAACCCTTTTTGTCATTTTCACGCGAAGTTTCAATGGCATGACACTAACTTTATAATTAACATTTCGTCAAATTCCGACACCGCGTAAAAAATCGTTCACCTGTAACACCCTTCCGGTGCCTAGCTGCCATGCCACCCGAGGGAAGCACGAGGGCTGGGATACTGCCAGGTTGCCCAAGCCTAGACAGGGGAAGTCGAGAGGCTTAGGTCGGGTTCGAACCACGGACCTTCCGGTCAGTAAATTCGCGCTTTAACCACTTGAGCCATCTCGACATCGCGTGCTGCTGAAATTTTCGTGCTCGTGTCTAGGCTTTGGAAAATGGCAGTATCTCATCCCTCGTGCTACCATTGAGGGCGTGACAGCTAAGCACCGAAAGGGTATTGTAAGATCCGGGTAGCTAAGGGTCTCACAGGGCGATTGGAGCTCTCTGACATCAACGAGTTTGTATTCATTTGGCGATAGGTGCTAACAAATAAGGGCAGTAGATGCTGCATTGGGAACTGTTGAGAACTGGTTCTATGAACAAATGAGTTAGTAGGCATCATAATTAAACAGAACATAAAATCGTTAATAGCGCGATTAGGAAGCATGAAGCACGAGGGTTGGGATACCGCCGGATTGCCCAAGCCTAGACAAGGGAAGTCGAGAGGCCTAGTTGGGGTTCGAACCACATACCTTCCGGTCAGTAAATTCGCGCTCTAACCACTTGGTCGATCTCACCCCCAATAGCGTGATCGCTAGGGGCTAAAAAAGGGACGGCGAAGGCAGCAGGGATTTCCGAAAGCAATAGTGAGTAATTAACAGATGGTATACAAACGTACGGATGCGGGTGGTCAGACGTTGTAGGTAGGTGGTATACATAGATAACGGCACACGAAATAGTCAGTACGTTCGGGAGGTAAGGAAAACTGTCCGGGAAGCGGGTATTGGGTGAATTTGGCACAAATTAAATGTACCTTTAGTCTTGAGCTGACAGCGCGACGCAGAAGCTCGTGTTACATGTCAAAACGGAATGCGCGCCTAAACCCGTTTAAAACAAATTCTCGGCAAAGTCTATCGGGTAAGATATAAAGGTTATATAAAAATGGAACCGCCGGGGAAGTCGAACTGACGAAACGGAAAGCGCGCTCGCCTACCCTCTGAAGGGTCCAGAGTTCGATCTTGATATTAGTAACCAGCGAGTAAACGACCTTAGGGGGAGCAAAAACCCGGGGGACGAGCAGTAAAGAATCGAAACGCCGTTATATAAAACGGGGGTCAGCCACGCTACTCAGGAGTAGTCAGAACAAATATTGAAATAACCAGTGATCTGCGTTGATTTGCAGGCGGAATCAAATTTTTACGGTGGAACGATCATGCTTTTTCCTCAGTCTGTCTCCGCCGGTCTTTTTTCGGCATTCTAAATACCATGATATAAGCAAAGCCTACATGACGCAAATATATTTTCAATCGTCGTTCTTGCATTCGATGCCCTCGTGGTCAGACAGATGATCCTTCCCCAATTTTTAGTTGTCTATCACGCATCATGCCAGCTCATCGTGACTGATAGTCCTGGAAAGTAAAACTTATGCTGGCACTGGATTTGGTCGGCACTTGTTGTTTAGTCTGTGCCACGCAGCGATGGCTACCTCCGGGTTGCATCTGCTTATTCTACATGAACGGCACATGCACCTAATACGCTTTTGTCGTCCAGGTTTGATGCTGGTGATTATTCATCTCTGACCTGTTAGTCTGCACCCACTGCTCGCACACCTGAGGACTTGGAATATTCCGCAGCAAGCGGTTGCACTCCAGTGAAATTTGGTGCCAGTATCAATCGTTCAGCTGTAGCACCCTTTCGGTGCCCATCTGCCAAGCCAGCAGAAGGTGACATGAGGGCTGCGATACCACCGCGTTGTCCAAGCCTAGACAGGAGCAGTCGAAATGCTCAGGTTGGGTTCGAACCTTCCGGTCCGGAAGTTGGCACGTTAACCACTGAGCTATCTCGAGCCCTGGTGTCAACACGACTTGGTTCATTCCACCGTAATACGGAACATCGTAGCTGGTGAAATGTATGTTTTCCAGTGAGTTAACGTTGAGATGGCCGTATACCTGAACGCCCCGATTTTTTGACCGAATGTACCCATGGTTACAGAACTCTATATCGGATTGGCACTCAGATGACGTACTTTGCCAGCTACGATCGTCTGCGCGTCGGTAGAATTATACTGATTTTTTATGGGAAACAATTTATAAATGCGTACGGCGTGGTCCCTTCTAGGGGGAATTTCACCTCTAATGAGCTACGAGGGATCAATCGGAAATCGCCGCTTCGTAGAGGGTCTCTGTTAAGGGTGATCTCGTCAGATGAGGACAGCTCTAGTTTTATGTGCTGGAAAACTTGACGATGACAGAATTATAACGGCAAACGCCAATTTTGAAAGGGTGTTCATCTCAAGATCTCACGTATTTGTTTTTGATTGATCCCAGGTGGGATGATACATAGGACCACGCTTGTTATCATCAATTTTATTAACTTGAAAGGCAGTAGAAATCTGTGTTAATTTCTTCAGTTGTGGCTCGTATGCATTGGTGTTGGTGTGTATTTTATCTTCCATAGCGTTCTGTCATAACCCGCATTTTTCGATGAGATGGCAAAAGTGTTATTAGCTTACCTTTCACGTATGTTCTCCACATGTACCTTCCCCTTTCCTTTATCTAGGTGAGAACTTCACCATACTGCAACCGGGTGATGAAGCGAAGCTACTGGGCGATGATGTGGATGAAGAAAGCATACCTTTCAATCTAACAGGCGCTGCGGCTTTAGATAGCCTGGATAAGTTGGATAACGATGACCACCTGATCAATATCCGCACGACCTCCGACCCAAAACCATCGCAACCTTCGGGTCAACCCACAGCTGTAGGTTCGAAGCGGACCGTATCCAAGCTTAGCGAATCATCCGCTTGCCCTGTTCCAGAAAAATCCAAGGCTGTTGAGTCGACACAATCCAACTCGGACGTTTCAACCGCCAAGACGGTCATTTCTCTTGCACCGTCGGATCAGTCTGCAACAATGTCTGAGACTGATGTGAGTACTGTTTCTGATCCTAGAAAATGGTGGCCCTGGTATGGTACACTTGGTCTTCCGGTTGCTATCCGTCGCACAGGAGTTAATATCCCGTCGTCCTTTTGCTGGTGATCTCAATTGGCTCAGTGCACTACATTTCCTCCATTTCCCAAAATTGTTTGGACGTTATAGGGCCAATTCTCAGTGCTTTTACTCCTGTTGCTATAGTTCTTGGTGCTTTTTGTCGCGGTTGTACGTTTATATCAGCAACCAATCGGGCATTTATCTTCAGTTGGTATGCCTCCTTTTTTGCCACTAAAGAAATATTGTGGATGCTTCTCACGTGTTTATTAGTCTGCCTGGCTCTTCCAACCTGGGTATGCATCCGAGTGTCGTGTCCGGATTTTGTCTTTCAAGTTCGTTTCCATTTGTGCAGTGTTTGAACGCACGCGCTATCAGATTTGGCTTGCAACGTCCTGCCGGCGCTGGTGCTGCTTTGACGGATGACAAGCTTGCGGCGCGCGCTCGTCGATTTGGTCTACCCGTCAACGAAAATCGTTCTACCTCTACTACTGCCGGTGGTATTCGTGCAGCCACGGGGCCTTCCATTGATGCGGAACTCCTGCGCAAGCGAGCCGAGCGTTTCGGCGAGGTCACCAGTCCGATTGTCGACAAGGTGAGTTTTACGTTTCTCACAGCTACACTACTGGTAAAGTCTTCGATAGGCAAAACGTAGTTCATTATCCGGTTTTGCCGCACACTTCCTCTTCAATTCTCGTGGTTTTATCGTGATCTCCCCACTCGTGAAAGAACCTGTCAGGATGATTCGATCTATATTCCTCGTTTATTACAAATTCTAAAACCGAATGCCGACAATACCACATTATGTAGTAATGGATGGGCAAGATAGCTGCTTGCGCCAACAATACCACATTATGTAGTCCTGGTAGTAATGGATGGGCAAGATAGCTGCTTGTGGGTTCCACACGTAAACTTCAAGCAGGCGTTCGCAACACTTTCCTTGTCCTACCACACACGGGTGCAGTCAGAGTAAGTTTCCAGCCTACCTGTCTCCGAGTATAGGAAGCATTTTCATCCATTACCTCTCCGTGGGTCCAACATCACATTTAGTATAAGGCTACACCATGCTGAGCGTTTCAGTCATCTTCGGACTGTTCGAGATGCTAAACTCGCTTTTGCCCATTGTAGCGTGGTGCTCCATTGAACATCCGTGTAAATTCCTTGAAACACCAAGTTTTTCCCAAGCCTCATTAATCTTTTACATGATAACATAAGAGTTAAGCGTGCTCTCCGGTTCAAGGCCAAACACGTTGCTGCTTCTCCTTCATTGCTGTGCTGCCTCGTATGTTTTGCTATGTTTGGGACATGGCCACCACGTGTGAGTCCACCCGGAGGTCAGCGATCCTTGACCATTGTTTTCTCTGAATTATTCTGGAGTGATGAAATTTCCAACGCTGTCCTTCAGCAACACTTTTGGCATTTCATGGCTGACTGTACGCACCAAGCAACGTTGCTTACTGTATTTCTCGACATGCATCTGCATGCCAGATGATGGGTTGGGAAACTTTTCCCTCAACCGGCTTCCCTTCATAGGTCGGTGTTTTTTTTGATGTCTTCTCAAAACGTGACTCAGTACGATCAAACGATCCTTCGATCATCGATCGATATCATTTATCAGATGTTGGAAACAAGATCGCTTCGCAGTCTTACTGAACTGTCATGCGTGTGTAGCTACCATTCGAGGCATTCATGGTGGTCCCTCACAGTAGTCGT
>NW_008752397.1:24839-35239 GCF_000715545.1 Opisthorchis viverrini
AACCTACTGCCGGTTTCGTCCTTTATAAGACGTTTCATCTGGCTCTCTTCGAAATTGCACCAATCTCTATTTCCCATTTAAATATCGAATGGGACCTTTGTGGACTGACCCAAGTGACCCAACTTAATCTTTCGAGTATAGTGTCCCTCACCTGTTAGTGTGTCCGCAGACCGCCCATGTTTCATTTAGATCGGCGTCTAGTATTTCGAAATTTTTTTCATTTGGTGCTTGTGAGTTTAACGGAAAATCTTGAACCGCCCACTTTAGATTTCGTCCCTTTTTGGAGCTCTCCTGTCAGTCCTGGTCTTCGAAGTTTAGTCAGTCTTCTTCCTTTCTGAGCACCAGATTAAACAGATTGAATCAAAAATTCGCTTTCAAATCAACGCGATGCTAACCAGAAACTATTCTCAGGCCTCAAGATGAACCTGTCAGGTGATCCCTAAAAAGACAAACCAACAGTTATATTCTCAGGTTCGTATTGCCCTTTGGTAGGTAGGTGTCATTATCAGGTGCCTAGCTGCCATGCCACTCGAGGGAAGCACGAAGGCTGGGATACTGCCAGGTTATCCAAGCCTAGACAGGAGAAGTCGAGAGGCAGAGGTCGGAAGCGTACATCTAACTGGAGGAGTAAACAGCCTTTTTGCAACGTATTCAATGGAACACGTACATGGGAGTTTAATTTAATCTTCTTTTAACACCAGCTTAGATTTTGTCACGTAATATGTGTGTTTCGGTCCCCGAAAAGTTTGGGTCAACCCCGAGCATTTTCGTCTTACTGTTTCTGAGCGGGAGTTAAAGTTGACGATAGTTTAACCACAAGCTCCCATTGTATTGATGGGGCGTGATGGCCCAAGTGATTATAGCGCGAATTTATTTACCGGAAGGTTCGTGGTTCGAACCCGACCTCTGCCCCTCGACTTCCCCTTCCCAGGCTTGGGCGACCTGGCAGTATCCCAGCCCTTGTGCTTCTTTCGGGTAGCATGGCAGCTAGTCACTGGGAGGTTGTTACAGCTGAACGATTTTTTTATAGTGGTATGAGTTCCAGGACCTATCCCTACAATCCATTGCACTGAATATGCAAGTCTTTGATCAAATCCGTGCAACAGTCAGGCGAATTTCGTACAAAGCACTGTTCAAGTATCAGGTTCATATAACCATGTTGCCGGAGACTAGTAAGCTTAAGCTTGAGGAGGTGGAGTCTCTACCACTTACAGTGCAGCACCACCGAGGCGCTTTGCATTGCATAAAGGTCAGTCCGACGAAACTAGTTAGTCTGTTGATCATAATTTGCGCCCCGTGATCCCCACATATCTGTAACTTTCAACTGAGTTCACTGGAAGGAAGTCGACGCCATTTAGTTCCGTCCAGGACGTTTATGACAACGTTGGACAACAGCAGATGGATTGAGCAACCGAGGCAAGTGCCCTTGCAGCGCATACTGACTCCGACAGTCCAGTGCTCCGTTGGTGTTGCCCTATCAACAGCGGCCAGAACACTTCTGAGGTCTCGGAAGGCTAAGAGTTGTCACGAGCTCAGCTGGGCGGAACTGGTCAGATCTAGCGGGTTCCCTTGGGATGGCATTTTCATGTAAGTAACGCCGTCAGTAATGTGGTCAGTAACACGCCAGTAGTGAACTCTTCCTTAGCTGAAATAACTTCTTGCCAAAAAATGCCTGACGATATAGTCTAAACTACCTCATGTTAGGAACAAGGTGTCAATATCTTTGAACAACGCTTTTCTCTACTCGAAAAAGGAATTCGGGGAAATCGACCAAAGGCCGTCAATTCATGGATTACTTGCTTTTTCAAAGCAACCCGATAGGCGGGGCAACCTGTATAGTGATTTGATTGAACTATCACCATTCACATGTCACTTTCGGTCAAGGAGAAACATAACACCCTGCTCGTAGAGTTGTCGGTTGCTCTTCGGTAGTTTACCCCTAACGTATGGTCGCTTAACAGTTTGTCGTCGCTTTCCCCCTCACCTGAAAAAAGCTGACGGAGGAGGAGCGGAGAGCCAACAGACTTGCGCGGTTCGGCCCTGTTACTTCCCCAGGACCTTCACAGACAATTACCGTGTCGTCGACAGGCGCAACCAGCGACGAGGAACGAAAAGCAGCCAGGGCACTCAAGTTTGGTCTAGTATCAGACGAGGACAAACTACTGAAAAGAAAGGCGCGTTTTGGACTTGTTTGACTCGATTGTTACGACTCGTCCTCCCAGACCTTACCAGTTTGCAGCAGTGTTTTGTACAGCTCGTGATTTTGCACTTCACGTATAATAATGTTTGTACTACCACTATAGCCACTCGGCTTTTTGTTTTCAAATTTGAGTGAGGCACGCTATTCTCTTACTTTGTTGGGAAACCTGACCCTGAAGTCTCAGTCCAACCGCCTCGTGATCATGAGCACTCTAACCTTCGCATTGTGTACAAGGTAAAACTGTTGAGCTGCTACCAGTCATTGCCAGTACTTGTTCGACCGCTAGCAATCTGCCCAATGCACTATAAAGACAGGGTGTAGTTAGTTCTGGTAAGCTGCCCACTTCACTGTTCTGTGTGACATGGTTCGGCAGGTATATGTAACAGGCTAGATCGCGTATCGCTTTTTGCCATTTTTTTACTACAGTTCCGCAGTGTCACGTGACCCACAACCACGATATGAATCCAATATGAATCGAATTGATTTTTTGGACTGGCAAGCGCGATAAAATTTTCATGGAAATCATACTACTTGAAAACAGCCAAGTGTTGTTCCTTACTTTTCACAATCCTCCTGCAGCATCTGATAGAGAAAAAGCCTGTGAGTCTCCGGTTTGAAGATGCTAGTCAGAAGATGAGTCAATCAATCATGGTTGTATGTCATGGTTGTACGAGGGCTGGGATACTGCCAGGGCGCCCACACCTAGACAGGAGGACGATTAGGGTCCTCAATCAAAGCCTTTGACTCAAACACCTAACCGCAAGGCAGCGGTGTTCGGCTGGAAATGCAAGTACATTACCATTTTTTACGGAACACGTCGCTATACATGTTCCAACCCCCAACCTGGAGGGCCAGGAGACTGTGTTCGTCGGACCTCTACCCATGGACCAACCTGGTATGAGAGACTGTGAGTATCGTGCGGACACTCTCCAGTATAGCTCACTGGGTCGCCGAGGTACACAAACCGCCACACCACGATAAGGTACAGTCTCTTCGTGACGGGCCAGTCTCTTTTCCAAACGCGATGCACTTACCGAACTATGCAATAGAGTCATTTAGGTTATTTCGAATAGTTTACATTTCAAAGAATCTAATCTAGTTTCATCTGATGTGGTCGAACTCGCCCACGTAAGATCACTTCTGATCATGGCATGGAGACATCAAACGGCTTGATTTGGCGCAGTTTTATTTTAGCTATAGGCACACTTACTAATCGTTTCGGTTGGAGTGAGTGGATTAAGCAAGTAGCTGTCCAGCTTTCCCGGATCCCCATACGGTGACACGAGCATACTAATGGACCACATATCCTAATTTTATCCAACTTCGCATCATCTTCCCCTCTTGCTTGAAAAGTAGAGTTGGATCCTCAGTTTGCCCGTGCTTCTGGTAAGGTTAAAACGGAGTGTTTTGCTCAGGTTCGCTTAGCCACTCTCAGTCACTACCTCATGTTTTATTATCTAGATATACATAGCTAGGGTTCCGATCGCCTATCTCGGTCGAAACATGGTAGCAAAACGTAATGCTTCTACGTAGCTCAGAGAGTTCACGTCGTTTCAGCTATTCAACTACGAACCATGACCAAAAGATGATTTGATCGTAAGAGCTGCTTGGGGTGAGGTGGTTCAGTGGCTAGCGTGCGTTTTTCCTGACCGGAAAGTCCGTGGTTCGAATCCGACCTCTGCCTCTAGACTTTCCTTGTCTAGGCTTGGGCATCCTGGCAGTATCCCAGCCTTCGCTGGTACAGTACTCCTCACAGATGAACTTTGAATGACCACACCTGACTGTCAAAATTTCGCGAGAACCAGTTCTTAAGGCTACACTATGCGCACTGGATGTAGTGGTATGGAGAGTGTTTTTCCGAATCAACGGTAGTCCCGTTCACTGCAAAATCGACACTTAAAACTGACAACAACTGACCATTGATCTACCAGTTTTTCAGACCTACTGTCAGAAAGTACCTTACTGAAGTTCTAATGCAAAATTAGTTCTGGTGGTAGCTAATGTTATCGAAGTCCCCTGGGACTGTGTTGTTTTGAACATCAAAACAGGTTACGCTTTCAATCGTACCCAATACGATCGGTAACTGATGATCTAGAACTCAGAACAACTATCTTGTGGGTCACACTGATCAAGCCAAGTGGCTAAACTAATCGCCCTTTGTCTTACAACGACAAGAGCTGTTTGTCCCACAAGGGACGGGATTGAGTAGATCAAGGTCTGGAAAGGAACAAAACCCACCAGAAGTGACCACCTTGGTCTCTATGTAATTTTTTTTCGGGAATGCTTCAAGGGCGTGGTTGTGGGAGCGACGTTCTGTAGGTGTCGCATATGGTAGTCTGTTGGAAGATTGGTGCACTAAAAGATTAGTAAGCACGACAAAATGCGGCGTTGGAGCAACAAGTCAGCTGGTATCGCGAATTGGGGAGAAGGAGAATTACTGTTCAAGTGGAGTCGTTTGGATCGTCTCGTGTGCTGTTTGTCCGTACAGCACGATAAGCTTTCAGCAAGCGAAGCTTTATTGTTTGCTGTGCAATCGTTCTAAGGTTGGTGGTGCTAGTGAGGATCAACTGGTGACAGCGGATAATGAATGGACAGCCGCGCTATTCCTTAACACGATCTTGTTCTGTACGTCTTTTTTGAGCAGGGAATGTCCGATCGTCCGTATGGTCAGTGGTATTTATTGGTGAGAGGTTGACCAAAGACACTCATATCACGTGCTTCCCGAACTGATTTGTTGAAATTTCGTTTGGATGCGGTTGTTGAGGCAGACATCGTCAGAACAGTGAGCTCAAACTTTCGTTTGAGGTGAATACTTCAGATAGTTGCTCAGCTTGCTTATCCCTCGTTGATACGGTATCGCCAAAGAGTGCGTCTGGATAAAGGGCGTCGGTCCCACCATCTAGGCTAGCATGGACTAGGTATCCCGCCAAACAATGTTATTTGTACCGAAGACATTTTGTCACAAACACTGAAATCAGTGGTGATTTTTGGGTCTACCATAATCACTATTGTCGTTTGTTATCGTATCAGACGCGTTAATCCTTGCAGTCGAGGCTGGAACTTTGAATGGTTGTTGCAAATTGTGGTGTATCCATGTGCAAGGCTAAATAATTAACTGAGCCCAAGAAATATTCATTGGTATGGCGAGATAGATTTTCTGGTGTGAATATAATAAACTGTTGGTTGTTGATCTGTTCGCCGAGCTTGGCAGTTGGCTTGCAAACGTTTCGTCACCATACGAGGAGACATCATCAGTGCGCAGTGGTGATGACTCCTAGTAAGGTGACGAAACGTTCCCAAGCCGAATACCAAGCTCGGCGGACAGATCAACAGTCACCTGATCAACAACCAATAAACTCACCCGAGCTACCACTATTTCACCACATTACCATAATAAACTGTCTCAGGGGAATGATTCACTAGAAAGTGATTATGGAGTTCCCTATCGGGAATTAAGTCAGCCGTCAACGGAACCACTAGGTGTTTTGTTTCGTTCCGAATTCTGCATTGGAGAGACATTCCATGTCTCCGAAACCATCGCCTTAATGTACCGTATTCCAAAACGGTATCATCTCGACAGCGTCTCCCTGTTGTACCAGTTGTTGGCTGGGTGTTAGCGGTCACTTATGGAACCAGCTTACAACCACCTTGATGTGATTATTTTATCCAAAAGGGTAACATCTCGATAGCGTCTGCCTGTTGTGCCAGTTGTTGGCTGGATGTCAGCGGTCACTTATGGAACCAGCTTACAACCTGCATCCTGATTTTATGGTGAACTTAAAACGGGGTTTCTTCTGAAGTTTGCGTGTTTGATACCGGATAACGAACACGTGGCGCACGTATTTTATAAACTGGAGGCTCCAGTATTTTTGATTTACATCACGTAAAAACTCATTGATAAAGATACGTGTTATTGATAGCCTCCGTTGCATTGCCTTCCGTTAACAGAAGTCTACCGATGATGGTTTTACGGACGTTTCGCACTTCTCGGGTACAACACCAGAATATCCCTAGCTTTTACTGAGTAATAAGTAATAAAATATGATATATAAGTAATATGATCCTAGAAATACACTCATTTGCAAATCAATTTGGTTTTCACGGGAGACTCAATTGAATCTCTGGTTTATGATGTCATCCAGCTGAATGTGTGGTGACGTTACAGTTTGGGAGATACATTTGCTGTGAGTAGTTACTTGGCGTGAAAGACATTGGAAGTCATGTCAACAACGTGATAAACAAACCTTCCATAGAATGGTACTGTAACATGCCGACAGATAATGTTTTGCGCCAAATTGCTCTGTTCCTTACCAAGTCTTCCTGGGATAACCGACCCTTGAAAACCTTAAATTTTCTAATGCTCCGGTCTAGGTTCGAGCAACCCGACAGCATCTAAGCTCTTGAACGTTTTTCTAGTGTCTGACGTTTTTCTACTGAACAACTAATAGTTTGTGATGTGCCGTTGATGACACCAGCAGAGGAAAGTGAATTTGGATTTTAGGTTGATGAGTGCCAGAGAGATTATTCAGGCAATACTGAACAGGATCCAGGATGACGACATTCGAGGTTCCACTTTTTGTTCAATACGTTGCTGAAAATCGGTCGGTTCCACTTTTTGTTCAATACGTTGCTGAACGATCTTTTTATGCATAATTCGCTGTCCACAATGGCCCAAAATTGTTTCAAAATCTCTAAGAGTAGCATGCCTTAAAGCCCGTCCTAGTTTTCTGGTGCCGGTGTGTACGCTGTTCACCTCTTGGTCTAACGACACAGGCACGAAACAATCACCGGCTTATTTGCTCGATATTAAAATCATCTATTCCGTACATAGAAAAGCAATGCTAGTCTGTTTGCTGAAGAGGATGAACAATTTGTCGGTTATTTTCATAAAGGAAACTACTCCGGAGGTTGCTGAAAACTTTTCGACAGCCCACGATCGGTTTCACCCTTCTTGGGGCTTATCATGTAGGCGCAGTTCCCGAGCTTCCGCCAACCTTATGCTCTACTTGAACCCAAATTGGACTGTTTTCGAGAAACGTACTCATTTGCAAATCAATTTGGTTTTCACGAGAGACTTAACTGAATCTCTCGTTTATGATATTCTACAACTGAATATGTTGCACACAGGCTGACTCATGTTTTAGTTGGCACGATATTCGAGATATCGCAGTATATTTTCATGAAGGAAACTACTCAGAAGGTTGCTGAAAGCGCTTCGACAGCCCACGACCGGTTTTGCCCTTCTTGGGGCTCATCAGGTAGGCGCAGTTCCCGAGTTTCCGTCAACCTTATGTTTTACTTGAACCCAGATTGGACCGTTTTTGAGAAATACACCCATTTGCAAACCAATTTGGTTTTCACGAGAGAATTGAGATAGAGATTCAATTGAGTCTCTCGTAAAAACCAAATTGATTTGCAAAGGAGTGTATTTCTCGAAAACTTGTCGGTTAATTTTACATATTAGTCAGCGATTTTTACTAAGGAATACGTGGCAATCCTAGTAGGGCAACGCCATACACACATGGGATGTCTGTTGTCCAACTATACACGCCAACCACGTGCAGACTTCATCCATTTGCTATATTTGCTGCTGTCCACTACTTTCTGATTCAACTTGATTAGGGTGATATTAGCCCATTCGAGTAGTTGCTCCAGTCTGAAAAGCCAAACTTCTGAGGTTTCGTCCCAGGTGCAGTCCAACATGAAACAAGAATAACTGGTTGAATGGGCTTCTCCACTGCGTTGTTGAATTCCATAAAAAGGGCAGTTGCGCACTGTGTAACTAATCAGTTTCCACGAGTAATCTTAAACAGAGACGCGGGGAATCAGTAGGATATCTTTTGGAGAGGAGTTTCAGAATGACATCACTAGTCACTCGGGTGATATGGCGCCGAATGGTTTAAGCCTGAGCGCAAGAAGTGGGGACAATCAACAAGTTACGCGATTAGATATTATCACTCGATGTTTAGAACAGTCGTTAGTGTTGCGGGTTGAAAACACGAGGTGAAATTCACGGTCAACTGTAAACAGGAACATAAAGTGTACTCTAAATATGAACCCTCAATAAAAACTAGTTGTTTTGCCGCTTCAATCTGGTTAGGCATAAGTAGATTTTGTACATATAAGGGTGAATTAAAGCGGCTAGTGGAAATATCTTCAGTAAAAAAACAATAAATAGTTATTTTGGATAGCAGTGTGATGCTGAAAACATCTGTAGGGTCCACCTAGCGACCAATATCCCCCGGATGTCTTCTGAATACATGATCTGGTTTCCGTCCTGGGAGATTCGAACCCCCTTTGGGCTCATTATCGCATGTTCAAAGATTTCCCGTTGTCCTACCTATGTGTCGAAATGAACAGATACAATCACGTTAGTAGGAAACACTTGACTTGATCATAACGGGCACGGGAACTTTCCTCGGTGTCGTTAGGATGCGCGTGGTTTCTTCGATGAACATCAGCAATCACGTGCTGTACTCGACGTTCCCTACCGAATGTCTGAGTATACGGCATTTCTGCTGGCAAAAGGTGGATTTGTGTCGAATGAGTGTTTCACTTTCATGCTGAATACATATGGCGCCAGTATTACAAGTCTGAACCGGACTTCATTTTGGCTTTTGTGTCGTTACAACAGCAGATTCAGGATTACTCTGCCTTCATTTATCGTCACGTTCTTCTCTGCAGTTTTTAGAGTTCCAATTCGCTCCTAGATGCCATGAATTCATAGGCATGTTTGTGGTTATTTGTGATAGTTAGATAGGGCTGGGAAGCTGGTAATGAGGCATTGGGCATACCAATCACATCGCCCAAGAGCGAATACATTCGTCTGTTCGGACGTGTCTAGAGGAGGTGGAATAGTGGTGGCACGCTCACGTTGCATATGAGACGTTTGGAGCTCAAAACCTGGTACTATCAAAGACATACACTGCTGATATATAAGGAGCGAGGCTAGCGCTCTTTCTTTGGTGCGGACTAATCAGAAGGCTAACTGTTGGAACAAGTGTGTCGTGGATGGGAATTCTAGAAATACCGCTTCCATCAACAACAGATAAAAATATGACGCAATCTCAGCTGCCTCACACCTATTGGCCAAGTTCTCCGGCTGTATATCAACACAGATCGCACTGCAGTCTGATGCACGCATCTCTTGATGGATGCCAGGAGTTATGCAACTTGAGGGAGACAATGTTGGCCTTTGAGATTTGTGCGTTGACTTCGTCACACAACCGGTAGAGCGAATGCAGTTTCCCGGAAGTACTTGTGTTGCACGACTTTCGGGTTGCATCTACGAACGGGGATTGAATGGATACTGCATCTGGTCCAACTGGCATAAATATGTCCACTCCTATACTTCCTGTGGTGTTCAAAAACGCGTTTTTCGTATTATGCCCATTTCTTCTTGGGTTGATGGATTTCAACCAAAACTGCAAAAATTCTCTCTTTTATCGAGAGTGGAGTAAAGGGCAAGTTCGTGACATATGTTATATAACATTAACATTTATTTGTGCCCGGATCTAAAACCCAGGTTTGCTGCCTTTGAAGAAATCTGACAACACGAGTGGTGATGGCCAACTTACAGAAGAAAGTTCATTGCAATACGCTAGTCCATGAGAAACGACACCCTCGCTATTGAACCTGAAAGCTTCAAAATCGGTCACTTCGTCAAAATGAAAACGCAAAGAACCTCAAGATTCCTTGTGTCATGTGCCTTGAATCACATTTTCCCTACCTGAGACTTTCGATCCCAAATTAGTGCCCCCACTGTGCACTGCTCTGTACTCAAGAGGTCGCTGAAGTTTGCTCCTGAGCTCCCTTTGTACATAGGTAACATAAATCTAAATACAGTTGATATACATTTTAAAACATGTCATCGTTAGTCTGGAATCAACGTAGAACATCGGGACACTGATAGCTGTACGAAACAGCCTCGAATTGGCGTACTCAGTGCAGAATACTGTGCTTTAATATCCAAGTTTTGAACAGATCAGAGTATTTTTTTAACGGAGAAAGAGGAAAACACTACAGTCAAACCTAGTACAGACGAAATAGACACATGTTTGGGCTTTGTGGAAAAGCATGTAGTTCAGTGGAAAGTCCAAATATTAGAGTATCATTGCTTGAAGTAGGAGACTTGTGTAGACGTTCACATGTTTCCCCTGATCGCAGGTCACTATGTCTTTTTCGAGAATGGATCCGAATC
>NW_008752397.1:39513-43829 GCF_000715545.1 Opisthorchis viverrini
TATATATATATAAACATTACGCCTGGATTAGATTCAGGAGACAGAAAGCATTTGGTTCGCCAACAACTTGAATGGATCAAACTAGGCCCCGCCATCCCTGCTGTTTGCTCGCTGAATCTTTGCATTTGGTTGGATGATCAAGTGTTAGAGCAAATGCGATCAAAACGATTGACGCAAGCGTTTGGCGTTTTATCCGAACCTGTATTCAGAAAGCCTCGACATCTAACCCGATTTCTTAATGGCAGAAGTTACTCTACAGATGGAGGTAGATGACCGACTACAATTGTAATATTTTGAGCCCCGGTGACCTCTGTACTGTCACAACAGTCGATTAACAAAAATATATCCGGCTTCATACATGCACTGTGAAGCTCACGGTTAAGCATATTGATCTGTCTGAATGAACTAGGTTTGAATCTTTTAGGGGTGTACCAGAGAATACTGAAAACACGCGAGCAAACAAAGTCGCCACGTGAGATCTTTGGATGCAAACAAAAAAGTAATGTTGGTAAAAAGATGACTTGGGCAATTGTTTTGGTAGGGGAACAGGTTAGCTGTAAATCAATTTTGCACCTCACCAGCAAAAAATGTGGGCCTTTCAGGCAGCCTGGTGCTTCAGGTAAGGAGATTACAAACCATAGTGACTTTGTTAACACTCCGCAATCCCAAATCAAGTTGCCATTTCGCTGTGAAGTCTAATTTGGAAACAATCATCTTTGGGTTTGTGTAGTCTAGATTTCAAATGCGAATATTCTGTAATTAAACCAAGGTGGAATAAGTAGAATTAGTGGATTATATTTTACCCAACTTTTGGGGCAAATAAACACTAACAAATACCGAAACCTAAATTCACTGCAAAGCCGGAAACCGCGTTAAATGCTAGCCGGAAATCACGGCTTGTCTTCTTTTCATCCGTGATTAGTTTCCTTTCAGCACTCAGTAGTAAACATTGGCCTTATGCTCCTCAATAGGAAAGCTGACAGAATATTTTTTTAATCTAAATGTAGCAAACAGATCGATTATCACTTTGGGGCTGCACACGATATGGCCCTTATGGGTATCAATGGTGAAGTTTTCCTGCTGTATTTAGGAATCCAATTCCGAGCGATCATGCTGTATTTAGGAATCCAATTCCGAGCGAATTCGTGATTTGTGTGAATAACGACAACATGATTTGGGAATGATATTGTATCTGGTCCCACCCTACGCTTGAATTTCGGGTAATATTCAAATAGGCGTTGTTCACTTAGTTTGGATGGGGAACAAAATAGCCGACTGTTGTAAGAGATTTTGCGAATACTTGTCTCTTACGTGTGTGGGTTGTCAATTCTTCCGAATGTGAAAGGCTCATGACGGAAGCTGTCTAATGTCATCCACAAAGTGTATGCTTTGCCCAGCCAACTCAAGGAGAGGAGGGGGTTATGCGTCAGTCACGCAGTACAATTCTGTCTCATCAGGGGGATTCGTCATTGCAGTTGGAACACACGTTAGAATCGCCAGGGTTTGTGGTTTATGGTTGAGACATCTCACCCAATTTCGCAAATGGGTTCATTGGCTCGCAATGGCAGAATTAATAACTGAGATGTGTTCTACAATAAATGGGGTCGAAATTTATTGGCGGTGTGTGTAGCTTAACCGAACAGAGTTCGGTGAGATTTACATAGGTGGTTTTGAAACGCAAGTTGACGACGAGGTGAAGCTGCTATTTGTGCACTTGTGTGGATTTAAAGTTGGTCGTGTTGTATATAGTTGCTAAATCACGCAGCAGATTGTGCCCTGACCTGATTGCGCATGTTTGACCTGGGATGATATCGCAGGTGACGTGTATCAAGGGTGAAACGTAAACCAAAGAGCCTTACTGCCCTCGACCTCGCGTAACCGTTGGAATAGACTAATAGGCGATCATAGGGCTTTAGTTACTCTATCAATTTAGGACCATAACTCACCAGGTTATCAACACAAACCGCGCATGACCTAGCTCTTAAATCAAATTAGACTGATCGTTTCTGGGTAAGAAAGGCACAGATGGCCTTACACCAGCTTGTAGTTGACGTTGCACAAATGCAAGTTGTAAGGTGCTGCACCAAGACGCAAAAAATTCAAACATGAGGCGGTAAAATTTGAATCAATGTTGTGGTTGCGGCGCGTCGAGTGGGACCGACCTTTCTGGGGAGTTTAGTTTTGGCTTAGAATAACTTGCGTAAATTTAAGGGCGCACAACTTTTTGTCCAGCACTTTCCTCAGATAGCTTTTTGAAATAAACGCCTGCTTAGAAATGCCTTCATATTACAGAGTTGTTGAGCGGAAAGTTCGATTTAGTGCTTCTTCAGGTTATCGAGTGTGAACATAAAATGATTGACAGAATAGAAAATTCATGTGCGATTGATATGTCGGTCGACAATGTTTATAAACGTGGATAAAAGATGGTTCTGTCACATTCGCCGTAGATGCATGATTTGGAAAATACCCCTCCAAACTCATCACAGTTCAAGGATTTTAGGCCTAATCGTTTTTCGATTTCACACCTTTGGCTCTTCCCAATGATGGGTTGTTGATGAGCGTTCCACTTTTCTACAATTTATATGCCGTAATTGCATTGATCACCTAAGAGAATCTATTGGAATTGCAAACTCTTGCTTTGGACCGAGGATGAGCTCACTTTTAAGTAACACAAAAGAATCTTTTTGGTAGAGGTTAGTCAAAAAACATGTCATGCTCGTTCTATTTTACAATTTTCCTTTGAAAAACTGGAAAAAATTACCCTTGGACATACTGCACAATCAGCGAAGGCTCCATCTTGCAAGTCTAGAAAAATATGGTCACTGAAGGCTTTGAGGATTTCACTGTTTACTGGTTCCCCCTAGAATGATGGAGAAAGGTCCATGAATAAGCCTTAATGGTAAAGCATGGAAGTCAAAAACGGAAATACATGATAAAGTGCTACTTCAAACAGCCGGGTGGGACTGAGGTTCAGGCGGATGAAGGAGTTTGCCGACAGTTTGGGGAAATGAGTATTAAGTGTGTTATGAATGGAAGCACGTGAGCATTTAAGCTGCAGTAATGATCACGACCTTGAACAGTTACTCCCCAGGTTTGCGTGTGTGTGTGACCTGCTAATACTTGGTACGAAATTTATTTAGAGCGCAGAGATGTGTTTTCTCGCAGGAAAGCTTTGAATGTTCGAGTGAAGTAGATTTAGCCAACCACAGTTCAGGAGGATACTGGCTGGTGAATTGTATTAGAATACAGACAGAAACTATGAGTTCACTTCGGTGTAAGAAATATATCTAATTCCTCACTTAGAGAATGGAGAAGAATAAGAGTAGTAAGAAAGTGTAGGTTTGTCTCGCATGATTTGCGGATAGTCGTACAAGTGGTTCTCACAATAATGTTTCTGTAATGAAGATGAAAGCACACACGTGTGTGATTTCCGTCGTAGGGTGTAGAAATATGATACGCCATGAGTCAGAGACGGACAAACTTTATCAGCTTTCCTGTACCGGTTACACTAGTCTTATTTTCACTCTTTCGATTGATACCAGTTTATAAGGCGAGCTGTATTGAATTATTTCGTATGAAGCTACGAAAGTATACTAGGGAAGTGCTTAGGGCTACCATTATATATTCTAAACCGATAAGTGCAAGCGACAAACGTCTGACTAAGCAGCTTTGAGTGAGCGAAGAACTGTGCATACAAAAAACGGCAATTAATTAATAGGAAATTTCTTGTTCCAGATATGCCCGGAAGATCTTAGTAATAAGCAACCCCTTGTCAGCAAATATCTGCACAGTTTCTAAACTGAAGTACGTAGTTCATCCATCCCAGTAAAGCGACTGAGAGATGATAACTGGATTGGCCTAAATTGTTTGTTAATTAAATTGATGTTATTAACATGGGACCACCAAACATTCGCTTAATCTGTTGTGTGCAATCGCCGCTATGCGGTGAGCCTCAACAGGGAAGAAGAAACCTTTAGCGTTTTTTCACCCCTATAAATGGTGCTGTGTAATGTATAGAGATTACGTTTGCTGAAAATTATTTATCTATCGACAGGCAATGTGCGACGACACGTCCTTTAAATTCCATATTCCATTTTTATTCTAATCACAGACAACATGCCTTTCCGTATGGAACGAAGCCAGTTAAACAAAGCTTCTTATGTAATCTTGATGCCAATGGTCAATTGGGAGATGACAACAAAGATGTTCTCCTGATGAATCTCACCAAAAATTGAAGCGCTGTTGGTTGTTGATCAGATGGCTGTTGATCTGTTCGCCGAGCTTGGCTTGGCGCTTGCAAACGTTTCGTCACCATA